>NW_011888889.1:2677633-2679677 GCF_000151845.1 Pteropus vampyrus | reverse complement strand
TGAATCTCAAATTCAAAGGTGAATTCAATTCCCCATGTTTATGTTCAAAAAAGTAATTGCATAAGTACAGAGGGGATGATATCAAACATGGCCAACATTCAATTTAAAAAAATAGAGTTTTAAATATGAACTCAGTGGAATTGATATTAAGATAGGTCAGCTTAGAAACTAAATCTAGTTTTAGCTGTGCTGATAGAAGTCATACTTAGAAGTCATTTCTAAGTATATAGAAATTATAGTTCTACTGTAACCTAATGTTTTTTGATGTCTATTCAAGAATATTTCTTATCTGAAAACTACTTTTTTATCCACCAGCAATGTTTTACAATCTGAATGCTTGATCAGCTCAACTCACCGAACTGTGTACTGGAACAATTAGAACTACTTAAGGGTGAGATAAAGTGCTCCACTGAGGAAATCCAAAGAAAGAGAATAAGAGGGCAAGTAGAAAATGTGGAATCAATAAGATGAAAAAGAAGTTGAACAAAAGGGAATAAAATACTGTTCAATCACATACTGATGAAATGCTCTCCATTATCCAATGGTACATCATACACCAGCAACTGAATGACAGTATCAATTCAACGAACTCAGCCCATGTATCCATAACTCACAAATAACTAAATAGATATCTACATTTATCTCCTATCCTACTTCTTGGATTAAATTTGTCATTGCAAGTCTATGAATGGTTATTGTTTGCATAACTGCCCCTGATACATGAAATGCTAAGCGGTTAGCATACAAGTAGAACCTAATGACACATTTCAACGTTACATCATGACTATTGCTGAAATGGTATCATATTTATTTTATTTCTTTTTAGAAAGTTCGACTTCTATAATGTGCATTTCAGTGAACATGTTATTGATATTTTCAAAAGTCCATATAAATCTTTCTCTACTTCAAGAGTTATATACAGCTTCTTCTCCAAAATAGTTCTCCCACCCTCTGAAAAATATTTTGTCTGGGTAATGATTTGAAATACTATTATTATTAATACTACTAAAATATTTATTTGCAAATATCATGACTCTACTGACATCTACCCAACAACTAAAAAAATGAATCCTGTTTCCTGTGATCACATATTTAGAATTTTATATTTTCTCTAAATGCAATAAATCTCATATAGTTATAATAATTAAACTTAATGCCTCTCCTTATATTCCTTTTACTTCTTCAAGTCATCTCAGCCCAAACCATTCTCTAATTAAGAACAGGTGAAAAAAAAAAGCAGACATTTGGCAAGTTGTTTTTTAATACTCGATAACATTCTTTCCCTCAAAAAAAAAAAAGCAAGCTATAGAAAGTTCTTTCTGTGAATTCTTACTTTCTCTACTCTAATAGCAGGATTAGTTCAAAGACATGGTACAACATCAAATTCAAGTGCACTAATATTATAATAGTAAGGCTCATTTTTAAAGCATTACTGAACATAAGAATACAGAAGCTCCTTGACTTATGGGGTGTCCCAATAAACCCTTTATAAGTAGAAAATATCTTAAGCATAAATGCATTTAATACACCTACACCTACAAAACATCGTACGTTAGCCTTGCCTACTTTAAACAAGCTCAAGACACTTACATTGGCCTACAGTTGAGCAAAATCAACTAACGCGAAGCCTATTTTATAATAAAGTGTTGAGTAACTTGTGTAATTTATTATGCATATCACTTCCACACCATCATAAAGTCAAAAAATTGTTAAGTCAAACTGTCATAAGTCAGGGACCATCTGTATAATTTAATGGCTGGGTGGCTAAAAGAATTTGCTCTTCTTCCTTCAACATGGCATAAGAATTGCTGCTACTCTCAGCATAAAGGTCCAGCAGATGGTGAGAAAATCTAGCTTGAGAAGCATAACAGGCTTCATCGAATCTCCAAGAAAGCATGTGGCTTACATGTATTACTTATATGTAAAGCCACAATTTTCCTTCCTAAAAATATGTTGTCTTGCCATTATCATCTTTCCTTTTCCCCCAAAAGGAAAGATAAACAAAAATCTAAAAAGCTGTCTTTATTAAACATTCAAATCATCC
>NW_011888889.1:2671064-2676658 GCF_000151845.1 Pteropus vampyrus | reverse complement strand
CTCAGCCTTTGGTCTCCTCTTCCCTATCTACTCTCCCTTCCTTGGACTCACATCCAGTCTTACAGTCTTAAGTACCATCGATATGTTGGCATGTCTTAAATCTGTACTTCCAGCCTAAAATACTTTTCTGAATTCATGACTCATATTCAACCGCCTGCTCAAAATCTCCACTTGGATGTCTAATAAGCATTTCAAACTCAACCTTTCTAAAACCATCCTCATGATTTTCCTCTCCAAACATGCTCCATTCTTAGCCTTCCCTATCTCAATCGTTGTCAAGTTGTCTGATCCTTCCAGTTGTTCAGGCCAAAGTTCTTAAGTCCTATTTGAATCTCTCTTTTCTCTCCCACTCTGTATATGATCCATCAAGATAGTCTATTGGTTCTAGCTTTAAAATAATTTCAAAATCCAATCAAGTCTTACCACTTTTCACCAGTATACAGCCACCAACCTCTCTCACCTGAGATTTACTGCACTAGATCTTGCTTCTAGCCCAGGCTCCATATTGGCTATTCTTCACGTGAAAGCCAGAGAGAGACTTTTAAACACAAGTTAAATCATGTCACTTCTTCAAACCATACAGTGGGTCTCTATTTCAATTATAATAAATACAAAGTTGTTACAATGTCCCACAAGAATCTGCAAGTTCTAGCCCCTCTCTTACTTCTCTGATTTCATCTCTATTTCCCCTTCCCCAACTCTGCCCAGCCACACTGGCCTCTTGGCTGTGCAGGCATCTACATTGCCTCACAGCCTATGTTCAAAGCTGTTTTCTCTGTGATGCTCTGTGATGCTCTGTGATGCTCTTCCTCCAAATATTTCTTGGTAACTTCCTCACCCTCTTTGTCATAAATTTCATCTGCTCAGTGACAACCATTTTAATACTATATCCTCCCAAATTCCTCCTGCATAGCTTTCAGATCTTCTCATTCTTTTTACTCTGTTTTTAGTTTAATTTTTTCCATAGCACTTTCTACACTGTAACATAAAGCGTAATCTATTCACTTATTATATTTCTTGTTTTTCTCTCTCCCATCATTAGAATGAAATATTTGGAAAGACAAGAATCTTGGTCTTGGGCTTTGATATGCCCCAAACACCTAGAACAGAACTCAGGGCATAGTAGGTGCTTATTAAATATGTCTTGACTGAATTGATAAAGTTTCATTATGTGATTAAGAGATACTATTCCTGTAAGAATTTAGTAAAATATACTTATGTAGTCAAATAGCATTTCTGTGAACATCCTCATACCTTTCCTCTTATGGAGCTGTGTGAACATTTCTTGGGCATAGATGTCTGTTTTTGAATTGTTTATTGGCTTTATCTGTTTCAACTTTTGTTATTTCCCTCTCTTTCTTTTATGGGAATAAAATTGTTAAAGCAGTTCCCTACAGATTATTACCATATATTTTTAAAACACAAATTTTAAAAATTATAACTTATTATAACATACTAACTTAACCATCAACATCACTTCACTGTGAATTGCAGCAAAGATGGGGGAATCTAACCCAAAGGTACTTTATTCAATATTTTGGGCCAAATTGTAATCCACACAAATCCAGGCGAATTTCCTTCTACTGTATTTGTTTCAAGATACTACTCTGAGGAACAAGAATAAGATGACATAGGTCAGTTTTATGGGACTTTCTGTATATTCTTCATGAGTGTAATTATGTATAATTTTTTTAAAAAAATCCTCTGAAATATATGCTCAGTCTCTAAAATCAGAAGAGGAAAAGTGTCCTATGTTCTCACTGAATGCACAGTTGCTTCACTTTCTACATGAAATAAAAGCATCATTTTATTTTTGATTTGCTACCTTTTTTTAAAGCCATGAATATGATTAAAGCTGTCAGACATCCCCAGATTGAAATATGAATCATGGACCCAATCAAGAGCCTTTTATTTTATGTGAAAATGAAGGGACACACTAGCATATAAAACAGTGAATAATACATGCACATAAATTTATTCAGATACATACTGATCAGTATTGACACATTCTTTTCAGTATCTTTCATATCTATTTTTTCCATTCCATTTTATTGCCACTACTCCCCGCAGTTCAGGTTCCTATCACTTTTTACCAGTTGTACTACAAATCCTCCCCTTTTCCTCCTTGCAAATTTCAGCGTTACCACCTTTTTAATTCAGACCATCTCCTAAACCATCATTTTCCTGTGAACACGTATGATTAAAAGCATTCTCCCTGGCTTTCAAAGTACCCTAAGATCAAGCCCAACATACTTATTTAAACTTATCTTTCACTAGCCCATTAACATTAACAAGAAAATTCAACTTTAATCAGGATGGTATTTAATCATAATGTCAGCAACCACAAAGATGACAAAGCCTCATATGGTATCTTAGCTAGTGTCCCCTCACTCCCTTGAGATGTCCTCCACACCCTACCCCCACTACATTCCACCCATCCACATCTGACCTTCAGGACCCAGCTTATCTCCATGGAAAATCTTTTCACCCTCCAGATCACAGTTCTTCACCTATTCACATAGGTCTATTGATAGTTTTTAGTTTTACTTTATTTAGTTTTATCTAATATAATCATTTTATTATTTAATTTTGCTATGAAACATATGGTCCTGAATGACAAAGCCTACCATCTTTAATCCTTCAAAGCCTGTCTATTATAATATAGTGCTAATGGACAGTTAGTAAAATTATTGGGGTATGTATAATAAATTTTTATGACTTCATATTTTCCTGATGCCTCAACATCCCTACAAACAGACTGCGAGCCTACTGCTTAGGTAACTAGGTGTCCCAGTGTGATAAGTTTGGCCCTGCCATAAGTTCCCCTCTTTCCCTCCCCTGACAGTAACCTAGTGACATTCAAACACAGCAATAATGCTCCACCCTAATCCCCAAAATAGGCACCATCTCACAGGTCCTCACTCTCCCTTGACTCCTCCCTGCTTGGCTGAGCCCCCTCCCTTGGAGTTCCTCCTACATGGCACTTTGTGTGGCATGTCATGCCTCCCTCTTCCAGGACCTATGACTGTTATAAATCTCTTTTGTTTTCATATGTCTCTCCACCTCTCCGTAGTATTATTCCATATTCATTCCTAACTGATCATCAAAAAGCTTTATTTTTAAGTCACATAATTATTCCTTACAACACAGGGTATATACAGCGTACCCCAGTGGAAAAGCATAAATATTAAAGTTTGTTTCTATAATCACTAATTTTGCAAGCTACAGCTTGCATTTGTATATACATGTTGATGTTAACAATAAATCTGTCCATTTAGATTTCTCCATGTACATTATAGAGCATTATTAATTACTTCACATCACCAGCATCATGGAATAGTACGATGTGTTATCTGCTTGACTGTTAAATAGTTGTTACTCTCAATCAGCTTACCTCCAGATAGAATAATACAATATAGATGCTCATTAAAAATATGTTGAATAATTGCTTCCATATATGCATGCAAGAGTAAAAGAATAACAAAAATGTTACATGCCACAAGAATGCTATAGATAGAGAACAACTTTTTCCTAAAAAAAAATTTTTGATTCATCTTATTCATTTAATAAGAAAAGCATATACCTATAATTCAAAGCATATCTTTATTTTTTTGACCCGTAAATATTATGTACTGTGTACTAGATGCCATTTGAATAACAAAAATCTTAATCCTCGTAATAACCCCAAGATAGGTGAATGTCCCCATTTTATGGATGAGAAAGCTGAGGTACAACTTCCTCAAATTTTCATGAGTAAGTGGCTAAGAAGGATTCAAATCCATACAGTGTGGTTCCAAAGGCTGGCTTTTAGGGACTGTAATGTTGCCATTCTCTATAGGTTTTATTTTTAAAATAAAATGTGCAGTGTCACCCAATGTTTAATACAGCTCCTTCACAAAATGTAAGAAATGCAGGTTTATAACAATCCATGTCATAGGTTTTTGAAAATTTTATGACAGAAATAGAAAATCTTAATGGGTTTTCTACAAGTGAAAAGTGTTTCTAGGGCTTCTTTGGAGGCCTGACTCTCTTAAAGAGTTGGAGAATCCTCTTAATTTCTCTCAACAAGAGATAATTAATGCATCAAAGATAAACCAGTTTTAGTTTGCATGAGTAAGCAAATGCTACCAAAAATTCCTCTGGGCCTTGTTTGTATTTGTATCATGCTACTGATATGCATTATTGGGCATCTGCAAATAATTTTACTAAGAAAATACATGTCATCTGATGGTACCAAATAGAGATCTTTTAAGAAAAGTAAATGCTTAAAACCAGGGATGCTCAATACTTTTATTATACATAAAGCTGAAAATAATTAAAGCCACTTCCATCCAGTTGACAAACATGTTTATTAGTTAAATCTGTCTTTGTATTTGAAAAAAATATGTAAAGTAGTCAGAGGTGGTCGTTTACTGTTTCTATCCACGTTCTTGATTGGCTTGTGTGGTCCACGGTCAGAGTTTCCTGTGGTTTCTGTCCATGCTCTTAACTGGCTTGTGCAACAAACACTATTTGTTATTCTCAGCAACCATCTCCACCCCATCCCAGTCTTCCTTAACACAGCTTCCTCAATAAAACTCCAATTTAGTCGAGGTGGCAACATGCTCACAGAGGGGTGAAGCTCCATGGTGTTAATCATGATTGGTCCCAAGTTATCACACTTCTACCCTTTCCTCCACAAACCCTTGTCAGAGAGTGGTTTGGCAGTAGGCATCTTATTAAATTATGAGCAGTGAAGTATAAAGGGAAGTCTGCTAGGACCTCCTAACACAGAATTTCTACTCTGCAAAAAAGAAAGATGCAAAGCCCTAACACCATTGAGCATTAAATCAGCCCTGGCACTGTCTGTCTCTGAATTTCTTTTCATGCGAAATTATCGTTCTCTATTACCAAAACGGCATTTAGTCTGATATTCTATTCAAAAGTACTCTAATTTGTATACCTTGGTTGACTTGTTCTCCTATCTGCAAGGCCATTATCCCAAATATGTACATGTTACCGTATCCTAACATTTACATTAGCAGAATTTCTCTTCATAGTTACCTGATTCTCTTTGCTTTCTTTTATATGTAAATTACATTGATTTAAATGAAAATGTAATAGTTAGAAGATAAAATATGTTGGAAAATTTTTGATGTCTAAATTATAATGATGACCACCATCATTAATTAAGATGGATTAAACTGTCCCTATAGCAAGAATTCTAACAAATGTCCTAATTTGCACATTCAGGTTGTGCAAGTATTCAAAAATAAGGTCTTATATTTTGTAAAGCACTTCACAAATCCCTGTGAGCACACAATTTTCCTTCTCTGAATTCTGAAGCATACTTACCTCCTGCAGATGCTGAGAAAACTGACAAATAGCTTCTGACAAATAGGTAACTATTCTATAGCAACATGAAACTGAGAAATATATACCGTGCCAAATAGCATTTTATATTGAAGAAAATGCACTAAATTTTCACATTGTAGGTCAAGTTTATATACTTCTCAATATCACATTTGGGGAAAAGCTTTTCTCTTCCTTTTTTCTTTTATAATACCCTCATAACAACCTCACATCAGAAATCCAAGGGGAAACTATACAATATG
>NW_011888889.1:2667844-2671014 GCF_000151845.1 Pteropus vampyrus | reverse complement strand
ATCAAAGATAAACCAGTTTTAGTTTGCATGAGTAAGCAAATGCTACCAAAAATTCCTCTGGGCCTTGTTTGTATTTGTATCATGCTACTGATATGCATTATTGGGCATCTGCAAATAATTTTACTAAGAAAATACATGTCATCTGATGGTACCAAATAGAGATCTTTTAAGAAAAGTAAATGCTTAAAACCAGGGATGCTCAATACTTTTATTATACATAAAGCTGAAAATAATTAAAGCCACTTCCATCCAGTTGACAAACATGTTTATTAGTTAAATCTGTCTTTGTATTTGAAAAAAATATGTAAAGTAGTCAGAGGTGGTCGTTTACTGTTTCTATCCACGTTCTTGATTGGCTTGTGTGGTCCACGGTCAGAGTTTCCTGTGGTTTCTGTCCATGCTCTTAACTGGCTTGTGCAACAAACACTATTTGTTATTCTCAGCAACCATCTCCACCCCATCCCAGTCTTCCTTAACACAGCTTCCTCAATAAAACTCCAATTTAGTCGAGGTGGCAACATGCTCACAGAGGGGTGAAGCTCCATGGTGTTAATCATGATTGGTCCCAAGTTATCACACTTCTACCCTTTCCTCCACAAACCCTTGTCAGAGAGTGGTTTGGCAGTAGGCATCTTATTAAATTATGAGCAGTGAAGTATAAAGGGAAGTCTGCTAGGACCTCCTAACACAGAATTTCTACTCTGCAAAAAAGAAAGATGCAAAGCCCTAACACCATTGAGCATTAAATCAGCCCTGGCACTGTCTGTCTCTGAATTTCTTTTCATGCGAAATTATCGTTCTCTATTACCAAAACGGCATTTAGTCTGATATTCTATTCAAAAGTACTCTAATTTGTATACCTTGGTTGACTTGTTCTCCTATCTGCAAGGCCATTATCCCAAATATGTACATGTTACCGTATCCTAACATTTACATTAGCAGAATTTCTCTTCATAGTTACCTGATTCTCTTTGCTTTCTTTTATATGTAAATTACATTGATTTAAATGAAAATGTAATAGTTAGAAGATAAAATATGTTGGAAAATTTTTGATGTCTAAATTATAATGATGACCACCATCATTAATTAAGATGGATTAAACTGTCCCTATAGCAAGAATTCTAACAAATGTCCTAATTTGCACATTCAGGTTGTGCAAGTATTCAAAAATAAGGTCTTATTTTTTGTAAAGCACTTCACAAATCCCTGTGAGCACACAATTTTCCTTCTCTGAATTCTGAAGCATACTTACCTCCTGCAGATGCTGAGAAAACTGACAAATAGCTTCTGACAAATAGGTAACTATTCTATAGCAACATGAAACTGAGAAATATATACCGTGCCAAATAGCATTTTATATTGAAGAAAATGCACTAAATTTTCACATTGTAGGTCAAGTTTATATACTTCTCAATATCACATTTGGGGAAAAGCTTTTCTCTTCCTTTTTTCTTTTATAATACCCTCATAACAACCTCACATCAGAAATCCAAGGGGAAACTATACAATATGAAGTGATAGTCTTAAATTAGAAAATTGTTCCCTGGCTGGACCTCTTACTGTGTTTACTAGGATGGTGTACTTCAATTTGAAGAGACAACAGTAGTTACAGAAGATGTGTAGGATACTATAATGGGCCCACATTTTGGAAACAGGAAGGAAAAAGCAAGGTCATTTAAACATGAAATAATATTGTTAGAATGTATATCAGTGAGGAAACTATTGCATATTAGAGTAGTAATACAACTCAGTTTAGATTCTAAGTAGATGAAAGTGTTGCCTAAAATCCATAAAAGCATAATATAAAAAACAATATCTAAAGGAAGATTGGTTTCTGAAGGAGAAAACCACTTAGCAATAAACAGACTCATTGTGTTAGATGGTCGTGACAGGCAGAAGTGAGCAGAGATCTCAAACAGAACTTAACTAGAGCGAACATCTCCAGGTGGGACTAAATCTACCTTATATCACTTCAGTATACAACTTGAGAATTTCAAAATACAATATTCCAACAGAGACTTAATAAGAACTGAAACACTAAGATTGAGCCCTTAGACTTATACAACATTTATGTTGCTGTCACAATAAGCCCCTTGCACAGATACAAAAACAGTAAACATTCATTAAAATCATCCTATCAACTGCCATTTCTTCAAAGGGGATCTCATTTTTATCTTGAACAGATGGCAAGTCTATCACAGTGTGTTTTTTATGATCAAACATAAACACTGTCTGATTAAATCATTCTGAGAACAATTAAAAACTCAACGTTTACTTTAGTAAAACATATCTACGATAAGAGAGTGAACATGAGAAAATATAGTCAATTTATTGCCTAATCTCCTAAGAAAATTTTTCATAAAATAATAAGTTTATAGAAGAAATAATTCATTTATTGTAGCTGTGCATTTGCACCTGAGCTCTCAATTAAAGAGCAATTGGCCAGAGATGCTAGAATTCCTTTCTCAAATATGTATTGGAATTCTCTAATGATAAAGCCAAAACACACACACACACACACAACAGAAATTAATTTTAAAGCCTGGACTCCCACTACAGAAAATAAATAAATAGAGCAGATGTTACTCCCACACAAGTCTGGGCTCAACCTACAGTTACTTGTAACCAAGATATTGAAAACTTCCTATGTCAGGCACTATAACGTGTGACTACCTTACATTAGTTCATTTACTCTTCATAGTAACCATTACAAAGGTACTAATCATTATTCCATTTTACACATTAAGAAACTGTGTCTTCATGAGTTTAGGCAACTTTCGTAAATCACACACTTAGTTTATGGAAGAGCCAGGCTTTGTATCCATGAGTTTTGATTCCAGACAAGATGTTTGAAACTACTACACTTTATTTTCTCTCTAGGAGAGGATAAGTTTTTGTAAGTATTGTAAGGATCTAAGTATTTCTAGAATAAATTACTTTTATGCATTACATACAAACAACTGAAATACTAATCATCATTCTCGTTTCTTCATTAAAGCATAATGAGAAAGTCTTTCTAGTTCAAATTATTATATATACTTAAAAAAATAAAATGACTTTATATATATTCTATAATTCAGATTAGTTAAAAGAATAAATTTTAAATATTTATATTATAGGTTTTCCATACATACTGTGAAACATGAATTTGACATAGTACAAATGTTATA
>NW_011888889.1:2665153-2667294 GCF_000151845.1 Pteropus vampyrus | reverse complement strand
TTCATTACTGATATTTACTAAATGGTAACAAAGATATTTCAATTAAGTTAAGGTTGAATTTAACAGATTTCACTATTTCATGGCCATGACAAAGACAAAGAAAACTAAGTTTGGACTCAGCCCTCTCACATATTTGTCTAAGTGACAATAAACTAGTTGATTTAATTAGTTAACTTAATTAAATTAGTTGATTTAATTAAATCACTTTTAGGTCATTGTCAAGTTCACCACAACTAGGAAAAAAGTAATTTAAAATGCAAAAAGAATTTGTATGTTTAAATATGGCATGGATCTAAGCAAAATAATATTAAAAGAGAAAAATTAAAAACAACTAAAAAAACCCATGTGCTTTTTAAGGAATACATATAAATGCAACAAAATCTTAAAAAGAGGAAAGAAAAAAATGGTTATTAGTGAAAGCAGGTGGGAGAGTGTGATACCAGCTGGTTGGGAGGTGGAGAACTATGTTTAGTTTGGGTTCTGTGTTCAAGGTGCTTATTATATTATTTTTAGATAAAAATAAATATATTAATGAATAAAAGCAAGTGACACCTAGAAAATAAAAAGTATGCCATATAACAAAGATTTCAATTTTCCTAATTCTGAGCACTTAAAGATTTCTTAAAATAATGTATAAGCTTATCACCACATTTACATCCTCATTATTGGAGTTAGATAGAACAGTTAGGAGCTCTAAAATAATCTTCCTCTCTCCAGCGTTTCCTTCTCCATTTCACCCTACATAGATAGCTCTGATACATTCTCTCTGAACTTTAAAGTCTCATGTTGTCCACAGAATAAAGACCAGGGCAAGAGCACTTATGATTCAGACTGGGCCTTTCTTCTCAATCCTCTTATTACTTTCTTCATTAAAAACCACATTCCTGCTCATGCTAGTTCCTAGTTCTGTTTGTTTCTCTGTCCTTCAGCATTTTCTCCTTCCTGATCAAGTCCTAATTACCTTGTAAGGCCTAACACAAGCACCAACCACACCCACAAATTACCTGGTCTGAATTCTGTTTCTATTCTGTGCCCCAGAACGCAGTATATGTACCTTTGTAATGGAATTTATCAAATAATAAATTGGATTTATCCAATTTTGTATTGCTAATTTAGCAAAATTTTATTGACAATTTATTTCTATTAATGAGATAATAAACAAGTTTGAAAGAAAAAAAATGACCAAAGCATATGAAATGTCCTTATAAAGTTTATATTATAGTCAGAATATTTATATTCCTGTCTTGATGTCCTATTAGATAATAAAAGAGGCAGTATCAATAGATATAACCATTGTATATTTTCTATTATTTACCACACAGAAGCTAATTAACTAATAATACTTTCAAATCTACCCACATATTTTTTTTTAACTTCAGAGCCCACTCACCTAGTTAAGGACTCCCATGTGATTTTACACTTTGGATCTTTTCTATGGTCATATCTGAATCAATATTGAAATTCCTGACTGAATCTCTTTTATCTTCTCAATATAACATTTGTGTAGATAAAACCCACGCTAACCAAAAAATAACATCCTATTGCAAAATATGGAGGTTTTCTGCTTGTGATAAGACTTCAGAATCTGAAAGAAGACACACCATCCTAGGCAACGCTTATATTCTATTTCAGAGAAGAGGAACTTAGGCTGCTCTCTTCATTGGAGGCTGCTTTCTTAGCTGGCCAGAAGCATTCCTATATTTGTAGCTCTCTTTTTATGTATATTGACAGTAATTCAAAATGACAAAGACCTTTGAGCCTGAAAATGTTGGTCCCCATCTATGATTATTAAAACAAACAAACAAAAAAATACAACAAATTATACTGCGGCCACTTACCCTATTATGGGTATATGGCCCGTAATTTTTTCATCCATTATTGGTAACAATTTAGCTGAATATTGCTTCAAATTACCCAGAAATAAATAACCACTGATTAAGAGGACAAGGTATGTCTCTTCAGCTCAGCATCAAGTAGAGATAAATGACAAATGGACATATGAAACTTTTCTAGGCTTGATCACATTAACTAACCATGCGATTCAAAACTGAGAAGAGAATTTACATGGCCCAAGAGAGAAACTGAATCAATTCCTATATCACTCATAATATCTATTTTCCTAATCTTCATATTAATTAAAC
>NW_011888889.1:2659333-2664793 GCF_000151845.1 Pteropus vampyrus | reverse complement strand
ATATATATGGCATTGGTACAGCCACTTCGCGACCATAAGAATAAAAGTCACAGCAGGGTTGTAGATTCGAGAACTTGAAGAAACCTTGGTCCCAAGCCAATTCCTTGACCAGCTGAGTTGGCTCTAAACTGCCTAGCTCTAGACTTCTGGTCATGTGAGAATAAAAGGCTCTATCTAGTTAAGCCCCTGTGGTACTTTCTTTTACCTCAGCCTAAAACAATTCTCACTGATGTATTATCCCTGGTTATTAGCCATACGAGGCTGGATTCATTTTCTATTCAAAGAATGAATAAAAAAATGCAAAAAGTGTGGAGATTAGAAATTTTTTTTAACATAAAAGAATATAGCTTCAAGAATGAATTCTTTTAAAGGATACTACAGGAAATGAGATTTAGAAATATTGTCTTTTGTTCACAATAAAATTCAAAGTGTAGACCTTTGAAATAAGAGTTGAGAGATGAGAAGCTAGGACGACATATTGATATGAAAAAGAATTTAGCTAGGAGGTAAGTTGAAATAAAAAAGAAATAAATTAAAAGTGAAATAATATTAATGTCTTCATGAGATTAGAATCATTCAAGATTAGATTCACTAAAGAACAAAAGCCCACACTGCTGAAAACTCAATAGTATGTGTAGAATAAATTTGAGCAGCTGCCCCCAATACATGAGACATGAACAAAGATTAAAACCATGATGAAAAAATGACACACAACATAATTTGTGTTCTTGGAAAAGAAACCATTTTAACAGAAACTTAAGAAATCTGAGTTACAATGAGACAGTTCCTATACAAAAGAAAAGCTTGAGGATAGAAAAAGAAGAGTCTCAATGATTAACAGGCAATATTAATAAGGATGAAAACCTGAATTGATCCTATTGAAATTCATAATTTCAAGGGTAGGGAAAATATCATAGGTTTAGTTCTTAACTAGATACAAAAGTTTGCGTACAAAGGAGAAAAAAATCATACTAATTCTAGAATCCTCTATAACAATAAATAACAGGAAGCAATGGGACAACATCCACAGAGTTTTAGATGGTAAATAGTATACACCAAGAAATCCATAAATAAAATATTTCTTATATGTGAAGATTAAAGGACTATATTATCAGATATATGAGAATTCAAATACATGTCGATTATATTTTTGAATATGAAAAATTTAAACATCAAATTCTAACCACCCAAAGGATTAATCAAAAGTTAAAAATTCAATAACGAAGACATATTCTAATCAAATAATCAAATAACAAATATACTCACAAAAAATTGAGTGTATACATGTTCATCATGATATTATTTATCATAGGTAAATATTAGAAACACCCAAATGATCAGATATGCAAAATTGGTTAAGTGGATTATGGGCTAAGATGTAGCTTTTTAAACCACATATTCAAACAGTAGTGAAAAATTTAGGAAATCATTGCATTATGTCGATAAATGAAATAATTACAAAATGCATGTGCAGAATGATTTTGCTTTAATAATGTATGCTGTTGAATAGAAAAATGTTAATAAAAATAGAACAAAACATGTACTCTGGTCTAAGATATGCAGATTTTATTTTCTTCAATTCTTTCTGTATTTTCTCTAATAAGTGAAAACCAAACTGCATTTTTAATCACCTCTCTCATTCTTCCTTTTGGGTGAATTTATAGCAGGTTAGTCCTTGTGTCTTTCTTGTAGCTTTGGAGGCATCTTTCTGTAACTTGCAGTAATATCTGGAGTTGAGATAAGAGTTCATAATATAATATCATTTATTACATAGAACGACTATGTTCTGATCTGTTTTATTGCATCTGTCAATCTTCATAAATCAAATTTGCCATTTTTCCTATGACAAGAAAATATCGGGCAATTTGTTTTTATAAGTTTCTTTAAAAAAACACCAGAATCTGAGCTTGTCTTCAATATGCAAACCTATTAAGCAATACTTTTTGTTTTCAGTATAAAGCCATAAATATTTTGGAACTATAAGTTTGCCTCCAGTCTTTCTTTTTATATTAATCTTTCCAGGTTTGTTGAATTTCACTAAGCTGATTGATACCTTTTATATATCTAATATAAGTTGGTTTTTAAAGAATATATGGTAAAATTATAGGCTTTTTACAGTAAGCATTGCACTTTTCTATAGTAAACATAGCTATAAGTTTAACTGAAGAGAAAATGTAATTTTATTTTCTTTTAGCTGTTTTCTAGAGTGAGGAAGATATCACCATAAAGCTCAGCACAGTATTAGCCTTTGGCAGTGAACTAGGGAGACGAAGCTGTCAGCTCAAAAAAATATATGAACTTGAAAAAAAACAAAAAAAGGATTTTTACATTATTATCTAGAGGTGAGTTTATAGGCTCCTGGGTTCTTAATGCTCCCTGGACACACAGAAACTCACAGTCAGAGCCTCAAGCAGATGCACACAGAACTTATTCTGTTTCACCTTTGCTTCTCCATTTGCTGTAGGGTCTGCACAGGAATTGGTGAGAATCCCTCCACTAAACCCAGGATGAAACATTCAGAGTTTGACATTCTAATTCCTGCTCTGCCCCTGGCTTGCCAGTGATCCCTGATGAGGCACTTATCTGGTCTATGCCTACAGCAACCTACGAAGTGAGAATAATATTTTGATCCCAACTCTCTAGAATGTTGTGATTGTTAACTAATAAATTATTTTGAAGCTAAGAAGAAACGTAGATATGCTTGAGGTTATCAATATATTCAAATAAAGTCTATAAAATTCTAGGTATCATGACCTTCTCATTCCTAACCACCCTTTGTAAAAATGAGTAGGAAACAATTTAAGGATGAAGAAGGTTTTCAAGAAGCAGAACCACATGTCAATATGCTAGATCAACAAATCCCTACAGGAATTTAACATAAAAAAAAGGTTATTTCTCCTCATCCATGGGTAAGTTTTCTTTCATTCTTTAAACCACATATTCAAACAGTAGTGAAAAGATGTAGCAATCATTTTATATTTATAAAATTTACCACATTTACATTTGCTTTATTTTGTAATTTTTCTAGTATCAAAATTTTTAAAGTAATCACTTGAATGAGGCAATGAATCAATTCCACGTATTTTCTATAACCTTACCTCAGTATCCTTTTATTATTCCAAAGTAGCCACCCCATCGGTAGCTATATTGGTGCAGCTTTTCAATCAATGATTGTCCCTATAAAGAGGTCACATACTATTGAGGATATATATTCTCCACGTATTTTTCCTTTAGTTTCTTTAAAAATTATAATATGCCATACATTACTTTGTTAAAATAAAAGAGCAAATACTATATGCTGAAAAATTAAATTATAAAACATAAAATCAAAATGCTATATTTTTATTGACAAGCAGCAGAGCATTGGGGGTAGGTCCTCAATTTCTTGCTCTCCAATAAGGAGTAATAAAGATACTTATTATGAGGATTAAAAGATCTACTCTTTCAAAATTACTACAACAGTGTCTGATATAATAAGTAATCAATAAATGTTACAGATTACTATTATTCTATTATAATAATATACATCATCCTAATATACTAAAGTTCTGAATATTCAATAAGTAAAATCCATTGTTATATGTATTTTCAAATACTTCAGAGAACTAATGTTATAATAATATTTCTAAAATCTTGGTTTAAGTTAAATATGAGAAACAAAATTATCTATAAAAAATCAATGAATAATTTGATTGTTTTGTTCAATATTCTCTTTTAAATTAAATTTATTGAAGTAACATTGGTTAATAACAGTATATGAGTGTTATTTCAAGTATACAATTTTATTGTTTATTTCAGGTATACAATTTTATAAGACATCATTGTTTATTTCATTGTGTACTTACTACTCACAATCTGGTCTCCTTCCATTGCCACATATTTGACCCCCCTTATTCTCTTCATTCTCCCCCATCCTCTTATCTCTCAGGTAATCACCATACTATTGTCTATATCTCTGAGTTTGTTTGTTTGCTGCTTTCTGTTTCATAATCCACATATAAATGAAATAATGTTGTTCTTATGCCTTTCCATCTGACATTTCATTTAGCATGATACTCTCAAGATCCATCTATATTGCCGCAAATGGCAATTTTTTATTTTTTCATTGCTGAGTAGTATTCCATTGTATATATGTACCACTTCTTCTTTATGCAACTGCCTGTCAAGGGAAATTTAGGTTGTTTCCATTTCTTGACTATTGTGAATAATGCTACAATGGACCTTGGTCTAAGAGGGGATTCTGTAAGTGTGACCCCAAAGACAAGAGAAGTAAAGCAAAAATAAACGACTTCGACTACATCAAACTAAAATGCTTCTGCACAGAAAAAAAAAAACTATCAACAAAACAAAAGGCAACCAACCAAGTGGGAGAAGATATTTGCAAACAATCTCTCCATTAAGGGGCTAATATTCAAAATATATATTTAAAAAACTCATACAACTCAACAACAACAACAACAAAAATCCAATTAAAAAATGGGCAGAAGACCTGAACAGATACTTTTCCCAAGGAAACATACAGATGGCCAACAGATGTATGAAATGAAAAGATAATCAACCTCACTAGCTATAAAGGAAAGGCTATTCAATGTTCTTTCTATGTAGGCACCATTATATAAAGGGGATACAGTGACCTCAAATACATCGTTCCTGTTTATTGGGAGTTTATATCTAGGTTTGCCTGCCACTGCTCCTAAAATATGATGAACACTCAGTACTCAGTACTCCTCATATTTAAACAGTTATCATAAACTAATATTGTCAGCTAGATGCTAAACACATAGAGATAAGTGGGGGAGATAACCTCTAAATAGTTATTCAAGGAAGAATTAAATCTGAGCTCTACCTAAATTAATAGGAAGAAAGAATTCTGTGCATTTTGTTGTCCTATACTGTACTATCAGTATCATATTGTCCAATATATATATCAGACATGCATACCATAGTGAAGTTATCTATATAGTTATCTCAAGACCTGATCTCACCATTACAACTATCCATTTTTAAAATGACATACACTTAAGACATAACACACCCAAATTTTCAGCAGTGAGAAAAAGACCAAAAAAAAAAAAAAGAGAGAGAGAGATAATAAATAGATCACTGTGAGTCTCACTAGAAAAGAAAGACAAAGTCTAGGGCATAGCAAAATACCAACAAAGAGAATACAATTGAACTGGCAATAGAACCTTGGTATTTTCTGTCACTCACTCTCTGTTTTCTTGTTTTGGTCTTCTGTGCATGACTTAAGGAAATGAAATGGATACTCACAAATGTTGAAAGGTCACTTCCAAACCTAAATCTTCATTTCTGTCCTCTCTGAATATTTATTTCCTTAAATCCCAAACTTGTCCTGTTCCACCCTAACATTATCTAAGTGAAAACATATTACAATCCTGTTCCAGACACTACCTAATACAACTTGTACCATTCCTACCATTATATTAAAATTCATCAGGA
>NW_011888889.1:2656269-2659283 GCF_000151845.1 Pteropus vampyrus | reverse complement strand
AAAAAAAAAAACTATCAACAAAACAAAAGGCAACCAACCAAGTGGGAGAAGATATTTGCAAACAATCTCTCCATTAAGGGGCTAATATTCAAAATATATATTTAAAAAACTCATACAACTCAACAACAACAACAACAAAAATCCAATTAAAAAATGGGCAGAAGACCTGAACAGATACTTTTCCCAAGGAAACATACAGATGGCCAACAGATGTATGAAATGAAAAGATAATCAACCTCACTAGCTATAAAGGAAAGGCTATTCAATGTTCTTTCTATGTAGGCACCATTATATAAAGGGGATACAGTGACCTCAAATACATCGTTCCTGTTTATTGGGAGTTTATATCTAGGTTTGCCTGCCACTGCTCCTAAAATATGATGAACACTCAGTACTCAGTACTCCTCATATTTAAACAGTTATCATAAACTAATATTGTCAGCTAGATGCTAAACACATAGAGATAAGTGGGGGAGATAACCTCTAAATAGTTATTCAAGGAAGAATTAAATCTGAGCTCTACCTAAATTAATAGGAAGAAAGAATTCTGTGCATTTTGTTGTCCTATACTGTACTATCAGTATCATATTGTCCAATATATATATCAGACATGCATACCATAGTGAAGTTATCTATATAGTTATCTCAAGACCTGATCTCACCATTACAACTATCCATTTTTAAAATGACATACACTTAAGACATAACACACCCAAATTTTCAGCAGTGAGAAAAAGACCAAAAAAAAAAAAAAGAGAGAGAGAGATAATAAATAGATCACTGTGAGTCTCACTAGAAAAGAAAGACAAAGTCTAGGGCATAGCAAAATACCAACAAAGAGAATACAATTGAACTGGCAATAGAACCTTGGTATTTTCTGTCACTCACTCTCTGTTTTCTTGTTTTGGTCTTCTGTGCATGACTTAAGGAAATGAAATGGATACTCACAAATGTTGAAAGGTCACTTCCAAACCTAAATCTTCATTTCTGTCCTCTCTGAATATTTATTTCCTTAAATCCCAAACTTGTCCTGTTCCACCCTAACATTATCTAAGTGAAAACATATTACAATCCTGTTCCAGACACTACCTAATACAACTTGTACCATTCCTACCATTATATTAAAATTCATCAGGATATTCAAAAGAATATTTATTTTACAAAAATATGAAAAGTGGACAACAACAAATATTATTCAAAAGAGCAAGACTAACATGTTTTAGGCAAGATAGGAAAAGAGTCTAACAGAATTGAAACATATTACATAGAAGTTCTATAAACCATACAAGAGATAACATGTGATTAAAGCATAATATTTGATTTGATTTGATTTGATAGAACAAGCTCCATGAGGTTATATTATCACAAAAATATTTTATAAAGTCCAAAGACTCACAAGAGACTGGGAGAAATCATGTGCAACATGTAGAACAAAGAATTTTGCACAAAGAACAAATATAAATTTATATGTAAATGACAAGCAATTCAATAGAAAATTGGGCAAAGGATATAAGGAGGCAATTCGTGGAAGGGAAAATGCCAGTAAACCTTTGAAAAGTTGCTAATTCTCATTTATAGACTAAGAAAGGCAAATTAAACTGGCTATATCATTTTCTTCCATAATATAAGCAAAAATATAAAATTTTGATGAATCTATAACTGGCTAACAAATGGGGAAATAGCCACTCACATGTGATACTGATGAAAGTATAAACTGTTATAAGCATTCTAGAAGGTATTTCAAGAGTGTCTATCAATAACTAAATGCACATACTCTCTGCCCCAGTAATTTCTCTTTTAGAATCAAATTCAATATAAATATAAACATTAGCGTATGAGAACATATAGTACTTTGGTATCTGTTGAAGTATTGTTTACAGCAATAAAAAAGATTTCTTTAATAGCAGTATAATTGAATAAAATTTATCACATCCATAAAATAGAATAGTAGGCAGCTAGTTTAATATTTTTAAATGAGTTAGATCAATGTTTTGGAAAATGATTTATTGTAGATTACTAAATTTTTAAAAAGCAAATTTTTAAAACAAATTTTAAAGAAGTGTATGGTATATGATTATATTTTTGAAAGAAAAAAGCATATATATGTATGCTTTTAATATGTGTGTGCTTATTAATATGTATTAATAGCAGGAGGAAAAATATAGACATATACACATAAGACTATTAGCAATAGAAACTTTAGGAGGTGAGTGTAGCAAAGAAGAAATTCTGCTTTGTACTCCTCTACAATATTTTCTAATTGTAAGAAACGTAATTCTTTTTTAATTTTAAATTTTAAAAAATGAATAAATAAATGAGGAAAATTCAGTGAAACCAAAAAAGGGGGAGGAAAAGAAAGAGAGAGAGAAAAAACATAAAAAAAAGAATCAATTATGGAATTAAGCACTACCCGAAGAAGAGGGGGGAAAAATCTCCACAATGAATCATTTGTTCTTTAGACAAACTCATAGACAACATGAAATCAATAAAACAAGACACTCAAGATGAAAGGATAAGATCTTCACATAAAGTGAAAAACAAAATTGGCAAAGCTAAAAGGACAAAACAACACTATTACAGAAATAATAAATTTGAAAATAGCACAAATATTGAATTAGAGGCTAAATGAGCACAGAGAATAAAATGAAGAGATTACAAATTCTTAAAAGAGAGTTAATAGATATATCAGACAGACAGTGATGATCCAGCAAAAGAAAATTTATTGTTCTTTATGCTAAGGAAATCAATATGCTATCCTATAAATGGAAAAAGGGAAATCAGCTTATTTACATATTAAAAGAAATTTTCATGAGATGCAAGGAAAAAAATGGATCTGATGATTAAAGGAGTCTACTGTGCTTAAAAACTAAAAATAAAAATCAAACAGAATTATCAAAACTGAGACATATCCTAGAATTTTTTCTGAATTTTATAAATGAAAATTCAGTTCCACAGGAATGTAGTCAGGAAAAAGCAAGAGAAAAGGAAGGAAGGAGGGAGGAAGAAAGCCAGGC
>NW_011888889.1:2630110-2656219 GCF_000151845.1 Pteropus vampyrus | reverse complement strand
TGTGTGTGCTTATTAATATGTATTAATAGCAGGAGGAAAAATATAGACATATACACATAAGACTATTAGCAATAGAAACTTTAGGAGGTGAGTGTAGCAAAGAAGAAATTCTGCTTTGTACTCCTCTACAATATTTTCTAATTGTAAGAAACGTAATTCTTTTTTAATTTTAAATTTTAAAAAATGAATAAATAAATGAGGAAAATTCAGTGAAACCAAAAAAGGGGGAGGAAAAGAAAGAGAGAGAGAAAAAACATAAAAAAAAGAATCAATTATGGAATTAAGCACTACCCGAAGAAGAGGGGGGAAAAATCTCCACAATGAATCATTTGTTCTTTAAACAAACTCATAGACAACATGAAATCAATAAAACAAGACACTCAAGATGAAAGGATAAGATCTTCACATAAAGTGAAAAACAAAATTGGCAAAGCTAAAAGGACAAAACAACACTATTACAGAAATAATAAATTTGAAAATAGCACAAATATTGAATTAGAGGCTAAATGAGCACAGAGAATAAAATGAAGAGATTACAAATTCTTAAAAGAGAGTTAATAGATATATCAGACAGACAGTGATGATCCAGCAAAAGAAAATTTATTGTTCTTTATGCTAAGGAAATCAATATGCTATCCTATAAATGGAAAAAGGGAAATCAGCTTATTTACATATTAAAAGAAATTTTCATGAGATGCAAGGAAAAAAATGGATCTGATGATTAAAGGAGTCTACTGTGCTTAAAAACTAAAAATAAAAATCAAACAGAATTATCAAAACTGAGACATATCCTAGAATTTTTTCTGAATTTTATAAATGAAAATTCAGTTCCACAGGAATGTAGTCAGGAAAAAGCAAGAGAAAAGGAAGGAAGGAGGGAGGAAGAAAGCCAGGCAGGAATATGGCTGGTACGATGGAGAACGTTTGATTGTAAGACCAGGAGAGTGAGTGGTTTCCACTATTGTCACCCTTTCTACTATCTCCTTCAAAACCTGCCCTGAGGGCAGGGACTTACAAAGCCTATCACACTTGCTAAAAATGATTAGCTAGGTGAAATATAAGTATTTGTAATGTAACTGTGAATAAAGCTTTAAATCTTTGAAGAAGAAAGGTAATGGGGAAATACCAAACAACAAGGAGTTAGCGGAGAAAGTATTTCAGAGATTTAAGAAATTGGAAATCATACCATGCAGATAGCTAACATTAATTCTTCTCAAAAAAAAAAAGGTAAAAAAATTTTTAATATATTCTGCCTTTTCCCATCCATCTACTTTTTAAGACCAGAAACAGAAATTTGGTCAAACAGTTGGAAAGTCATTATGACTATGATCAAGGAAGAGCGTTGAAAGTTTCCAAGTATAAAGACTTTCTAATCTCTGATCCTTAAAGTTGGAGAAGATCCTGAAAGTTAAATATCCTCTCAAAGCAAATAAAAGCAAAGAAACATCCTTGACAGATCCTAATTCTCTATTAAATTTCAGCATCACTTTACTTACTTGTATTTCTCATTCCAATACTTATTTACATTCAGCCTCGCATAGCACTTGACAGCATAAATGAATATAAATGTTATGCCACTTTTCCCCGTGGAGCACTGTTGCCCACCTTAATCTGGCTAGCACTAGAGCTGAGGTCCAAAAGGAGAGTTAAAGTCATGGGCCCAGAACTTCTCTTGAAATTCTCAGGAAGCAAAGAATTATATCTGAAAGTAGAATTAAGTACTGGAGAAGGCTGTCTAAACTTAAGGGTAAATGAGCATTAATTTAGTACAAAAAGAAGGCATAGAAGTTTCCATATCAAGTATAAATTGCCATATACTGCCTCAACTCTTCTGTAAAATGGTTAGTTGAGATTAAAACAATTGTCGAAGTTCTGCATTTTTATAGATTTAAGGAAGATAGGTACATAGATGATAGACAGATGATAGATGATAGATAGATAGAAAGAATAGATGACAGATAGATAGATAGATAGATAGATAGATAGATAGATAGATAGATAGATAGATAGATAGATAGACAGACAGACAGACAGACAGATAGAGAGACAGACAGACAGACAGACAGAGAGAATTTTTTAAAAATTGAAAAACTGTCAATGGGAGATTGGGGATAATTGAATCAAATTTTATCTTAAATATAGGTCTCTGATCTGAAAAATATGATTACTACAAACACATATCGGTAACATCAAAAGATTATTGAAATAATATTAACTGTGATAAGTAAAATTAAGAATCAACAACTTCCTAACAAATAAGATTATTTAAAGTTGAATTTAAACCAGTTATATCAAGCAAGAAATAATGGAAACCCATTGATCTGAATAAACTATAATTATCTAGATCAGACTGTAACTACTTAAGTGCAATGAATTAATTCCAGGTCATCTCTTTGTCCTATAAAAATTTGTTGTCTGTGGTACTGGATTTTGCATTTGACTCTTAAAGATCAGAAGAATAGCAGGAAAGCTACGGTTCCAGCTTATCCATAAATCATTTTGTATTCATGGAGATACTGCTACATTGCTAAGAGAACTGCCCAGAAAACAGATGAAAATGTCTATGAATTGAGTAAGTTCCAGAGGGCAGTGATCTACACAGTGACCACATATTTCAGAACTTTGAAATGTGTGTGTGTGTGTGTGTGTGTGTGTGTGTGTGTGTGTGTGAAAGTTAGTTGAGATTAAAACACATTTTAGAGTTTTGCATTTCTATAGATTCAAGGCCAATATCATCAACCATGGATCTCTTTATGATATTAGTTAAACTTTTTTAAAAATCAGTACTAGTCATCAAAACCATGTTTTAGTAGAGATGGGATAAAATTATGTACTATTTTTCTTGTTACCTACCCTTCAGAAATTCTACATAGTTCAAAAATTCCCTGATATAGTACTATTGGTAATATAGGACTAATCTTTCCATCTATAGAGTATATTAAAACACACACATACACAAAATTTATGAATTGTCAATCATTCCTATGGCCATACCTGGACTTTATCACCAGCAATAACAATTTTTTCTCCATAATCTCAATTTTAAGACTACCATTTTTTGACCATTACCTTGGGTCTTTCTAACTCACTTCCTCTAGCACCTCAATTCAAACAGTCCTTAGCCCTCACCAGAATCTTCAATTCATTATTACCACTACCTTTCATTTTTGAACACCTCCTGAGTCCTACTTCTCCTCTTATCCAGTTGAAACATTATGATAAATTATAATCACACTATTGCATACATCTTCAATGATCTCTTTCATCCTCCTTCATCTTCTACTTGCCATACATGAAAAACAAAACAAACAAATCTTCAGGTATTAAGTACGCAAGTTAAACAGACAGCACTGATGTATTAAAGAGTCAGAATCAAAACAATTTGTGTTATGTAATAAAGAACTTAATGTAATGAGCAGTCTTTTGGTCGAGGCAAGACTGCATGCAAATAAAAGAGAGAATTCAGACCACTCTCTGGGTTTTTTAAGGCTCTTTTCTTAAGGCTAAAGGGCATCAACAATTTCTTAGAGATTTGTAACAAAAAAAAAATAACACCTCTTCTGCACACATAGCGCTCATTTATTGCTATATATACATAAATATACAATAATTTGCATATTGTTCTCTTTTTAGAAAGAGGTTCAGTCATTTTCAAGACATTCCTTTAGGTCTCCAGGAGTCTCTAACAATTAAAAAAAAAAGCCCTCAAGATATTTTTATATTAATAATTGAATTAGGAAAAATAATTCTATTAGTAAATGTATTTGGCATTGCACAAGTGTTTTACATTATTTTCAAATCTTCATAATAATCCTGTGAAACAAAATCATAGAGACCCAATATCTAACCATTAGAGTTAAGGCAAAGAACCCACCACTCTGTGAACAGAATTCTGTCCAGATATTCTTTCTATATTCTGGCAGATTATCTACTCTTTGGATGTGTTTTTAGCCCAAATTAGTACAACCATTTTAAATTTAAATGAGTATTCACCTCCTTTCATTACTATAAATCTTTGATTAAAGGTCAATTTTGAGTCAAATGAGCAAACATCAACAAAAGAAAGTGGTAGAGATCAAGGGAAGAGCTGGCCCTGAAGTTTCAACTCTGTTGCTCAGCCACTGCACTTGTTCTGATTCCAATTTAAAAGTAGTCAATCTCCAAATAATCTTTTGAATGGCTTCCAGTCACTGAAATATGTTTTATGGCTTCCACAGACATGTAACACTGATTGTAAGCAAGATTTGTAAAACATCAAGCCGCATTAGATCCTCACATTTAAAATGAAGATTTGTATTCTACACAGCTTTTTGAGACAGCCTTAAACCAAGTCAGCTGATTTAACTCAAGGTATGCCTGCCACAGAATTATTACAGACAGACAGCAAGCTCTAGAGAAGTTTCACAGACTAGACAGACATTCAACTTTCGAAGAGCTTTAACTCATACTCTAATCACTACAACTCCAGTATTGTAATAAAATTATTCCAACATAAATAACATTAATAATAGCTTTATTTTAAACATTTGCTAGATGTTAAGCACATACTATTTACCAAACATTCATTTATGTGACAAATATTAATCAGGATTAAACAAAATAATTTAACTTTATTTAAAATAATTATAGGGTTTAGACTGTTCAACTAGTCTCCCTTGGTTGTGACCTCAGCTCTACCAATTTTAATTTAAATTCCCATGTGTAAAATGGGATAAAACCCTACCTCACAGATTGTGAGAAATAGAAGTATATGCATGTAAAATCCTTGAAAGAGTGCCTTTCACAGCTCTCAATAAATGTAGCTGTTATCATGCATGCAACTATGTTCCACATGATTACTGGGCCCTGGAGATGTGATGGTGAACAAGATATCTGAGGTTCTTTACCTCAGTGACACATTCTTATGGGGGAAAATAAACAAACAAACAAAAAACAATAAAATTTAAAAAAAACTTATATTGTGATAAGGATTAACAATAGATAGGAGAGGACAATTGAGATAAAGAAGGAAGGAAAGCTGGTGTGCAGAGGGATCATTGAGATGGACTACGGAATGACAATGAACCATCTGTACCAAGAAGTGGGAAGAAGCAGAAGGAACAATAAGTACAAAATCCCAGAGAAGATGAAGTAGAAGAGGAGCCAGGTCTCTCAAGTCCCTGCCGGCAATGAAAAGGAGTTTAGATTTTATGTTAAAGATTTTAAGGAACAAGGTAACATAACCTGATCAGGTTGTTTCTTTTTAATCACTTTGGTTTCTTTGTGATAGAATGGGAAATGGAGAAAATCAAGAGGGGAAGGAAGACCAATAGGAAATTGTTGCAGTGGTCCAGATAAGGAATGATAGGCAGAAGGGTTAAGATAATGGCAACTGATATGAAAACAAGTAAGTCAAAGTGACTTAGAGGTAAAAATAAAAATGAATAATAACAATAATAAATCTGGGAAATAGGTATGATGGTTATCCTAATTTTATAAAGAAATTAAGGTTTATAGAATTTAAAAACTAAGCCCAAGAGGAGCTAGGGGTCGAGCACAGGAGTTTCTGACTCTTGCCATTTAGATGTTAGAATAAGAAGTGTGCTTGTGCATTTGCTATATGGAGTATCTCCAGTTTTGTTTTATTTAAGTCTTGTAAATTATCAAAGTTTTTTCTTTTTTTCTTTCTGCCTTTCCTTTAGCCATTTAAGTCCTGATCAGAAACAAAGCACTGCAGGATAACTTGTTGCAAAGAAAAAAAACCTTCCAAAGAACATTTATTTCAGCACTGCCAACATTCCTAGTCTCTCTAACAAAACAATCAGGTTCAGAATTTGGTACTGTACCTCCCTGAACACACTCTCACCTCCAAAATCTTTTGACCAATATGATTGTCCACTGTTGAAGAAGTTCGTAATGGAAAGTACTGAAGTATATTAGGATGATTCTCTATGATCAGCCCAGAGAGAGAGATTTTAATGGAATATATTCAGATAAGATGGGTAACTTTGGTAGTTTCCAAATATTCATATTAAAACTCAAAGAAAATATGAGTTTTAAGATTTTCTTTCATTCAATTAGGAGGAGTACTATGGTAAAATAACATGGGAGGGTTTAGTAAATTGTACAAAGTTCAAAATGAAGAATGTAGAGAGAAAAAAATAAGTTCCTTTTAGTAGAAAGAGTGGTAACTACTCACTCTGAGAAATCTTGAGTGCCATTTCACTTCTCCTTTATAAAAACATCTCTAAAAGTAGTGTGTTTAGAGGGCAATTCTTAAGGCTAACAATGTTTTATGTATTTCTTACCTCAAAATTGACTGGCCTTTCTACCTTAGTAACACTTTTGTAAAAGAAAGTTGACAAGAAGAAAAAGGAACAGAGGGCATGAAAATTTCATAGATATTCACAATCTATTCATTAACTTTTCTAGAGACCCTCAATTTTCCCAGTTTCATAAGTCAAGAGGAGATTGAAGTCTGTGGAAATAAGACAAAAATACAATTGTAGAAGAACATGAAACCAGAATTGAGACTAAAATTATAGGTTATATCTAATAGCAGAAAGGAGCACACAGCCCCGCATAGGATGTAATGAACTTCACCAAACTTGGAGTATGGGAAAGGTGGCATATTTGTCTCTGTTTTCCAGCTGCCACCATAAAGTCCTAAAGGATTTAATTTGCATGACCTCTACTACAACGTCATGTTTCAGTTACTCATCTCAATATTCTCCATGAATGCGATAAGACTTAGCAACTATTGTAATTATTGAAAGATGCTAAATAAGATGGGTTCCATGACAAGACTTACCTGCAGCTTTGGGATGTTTTCATTTCCGTTACGAATTTCTTTCAACTCTTCACATTGGGAGCTCTATTTCTATAAGAGGCTCATAAGTAATTACCCAAAGCTTACCATAAAGGCTATACAAACAAGTGTGGAACATTTTGATATACACATTTTATTTCCTTGTTTGGGATATGGAAATGAGGAGATAGGATTAGAAATGAAACAAAGTTCTCTGATCTCCTGTCCCCATTACTTTCTATTTTCCTCATTTCCATTAACAGCAAATCGTCACCTTGACAATTGCTTGGTGTAAATACTCCCAACATGGCCAATATCAAGCTCCCAACATTATGTCATTGAACACAGAGTTGGGAAGCGATGCACATAATCATCTCCGGTCAACCACTAGGAGCACTCCAACACACCATCAACAGTAAATTCTCTAGATGGCAACAGGGAGAATGAGGATAACAGGGAGAATAAAGGAGAAGACTTAATCGTTAACTATCACAATGCTTGCTATTATAATTTGTCACATTTCTTATATAAAAGCTACTTTTATTGTGAAATGCAAGCTCTAATCACTAGATAATGCTAGAATGCTGTAAATAGCTACAAAATACATGTTTGGTGCATAATTAAAGAAATTCATAGGACTAGAAACTCATTTCAATAGCTCTTATTTATGTCTGCATCTTTTATTTCTTTCTAATGGTATAAATTATCTAGTATAAAAAATGGTGGTATTTTCATAAGATTAAGATAAGCTATATTCTCTCTATCATCCTGCTAGATGTTTCTGGTTCTTAATTTGAGATGACTCTTTGGTTTGCCATATATAGTTAACACATAAATGTGAAAGATTACATAACAGAATCCATTGGAATAATAAGTAATCAGTGAAAAATCATTAAATATCTGTTATTTGACTTCTGATACAAATATAATTGTAATATAAAGTTTGACCATACCTAAAAACTTCACCTAAAACCCATCACCTAACACCCTGAAAATTCTCCTGACCTACTGAAGCAAGCAAATTTAATCCTGAACAAAGCTGAGGTGTTGAAACTTTCAGACCATTCATGTTCAATTGCTACCAAGTGTCATGATTTACTTTCTCCAGGAGCAAATGCTTCCCTTTACATGATTTAGAGATCAATTTCCTACACAAAACAGAAGTAAAATTATTCATAAAAGCATAGTCAATGAACTGCTTACCCTATCTGAAAATATATGTTCCTTTCTTGGTTTAAAAAGTAGAAAGCAAAGTAAATTCATTTTTGTGAAGTAACAATACTATGTGACATTTTAATAATTCTAATTCTAGCATCTAAGAATATAGTCAATGAAGGTAAATGCATCACCTATGGTTTTATTTTATCTCTCAGATCTCCCTATCAATGTGGTAGCCACTAGCAACATATTGCTACCTAAAGTGAAGTTAACTAAAATTAAATAAAATTTAAAATTGACTTCCCAGTCACATTAGCCACATTTCAATGGCTTAATAGTTACATATGATTAGTGCATAGCACATTGGACAGTGCAGATATAGAATATTTCCATTATTACAAAAAGTTTTATTGGATAGTGTTGACTAAGATATGCTGACCCCATTATACTAGCAAACCAGAAAATGGAGAGACGAGAAAAAAACATGGAAATTGCCCTTTGCCTTAATCTATTACTATGTTCTCACAGAAATGATTTTTGCTTAACAACATCTTTTGAATAGTCAGGTGTTAGGAGCATCTTAATCTGGAACCCAACATCTTTGAACAAAGATGGAATTCTTTCTTTCATATATAATTACAATAGGGAGAAATGGAGAAAGCATTTATCAAGTCATGTTTAGGCATAGGAATTCCCACACACTGCCTGGGCCAGTAGGAGAAATAAGGTTCTGACTGCTCAGAATCAATTCTTTATTCTTATTTTGCTGTTTCCCCTGCTCCAGAAATCTTCATAGCCATCAGTATTTTAGCCCTTAGGAGATAACCCCCCAAGTGTTCCCCAATCCCTTAGCAGTCCAGATGCTTCTCTACTGAATCCTCACTCCAGCTGAGTGTTAAAATTAGTTCAAAGAGTCTCCTTTCTTGAGCCTATTAATGAAGCAGAAACTTCCATCTTTGACAGGGAAAGGCTAATGAATCATTATAAGTTAAGAAATAATTTTATTGCTGTGAATATTTTGGGCAACATGCCCATCTCAAAATAAAAGAAGTTAAGATGACCCATTTTCTCAGAAGATATATGTTTCTCCATCTTCAACCAGTATTACTTAGTCTGCTGAAATACAGTAAAAAGTAGGAAAGATAAATAGGCCCACCTAACTGTAGCTGTTCTGAGTAGTGGATTGAACTATAAGACATGTGGAAAAGATAGCTTCATGCCCGCTTATAGTAAAATAAATAACTTCAAAAATAGGCAAATTGTAAATAAAATCTTGAAATAAACCAGAAGGATAGAAATGTAAAACATTAAACGATCAAATTGAAATAGCAGTCTCACTTCACTTAGTGGCCAAACATGATTAACAATAAAGCAAATAGAAAGGTGTAGGAATGTTGGGTGAAAATGCCTCTAAGTAAATAAAATATAGCATTTGCTTTACAAATATTTAAAATTTCGGTTTAATAAAGCATAACTGATTTTGGTATGGGAATTCTGGCCTTAAATTTGCCTATTTTTAAAAAAAAGAAGAGGAATCATAACAGATCTGTGAATAGATTGTAAACTCCATAGGCTGTGTGTGTGTGTGTGTGTGTGTGTGTGTGTTATTCACTGATGACTGAAGAATAGCTGGCATGTAGAAGGTGTACAATAAATATTTGTTGAATAGAGATATAAAAAAATTTCCTGTATATGATCTTACCTGACCCAGTGGTCTTGAAGAGTAGACACCAGTCACATGTGTTAGCCTGTAGGTGGAGACTAAGAATAGCACGTCGGGTGGTGTCATAGAAATGGAAGTCAGTCAGAAACTAGGGGAAGACTTTTTGATAAAAGACGAAGTGATCAGTGAGCGCCAATGCTCAGCTCCCCGTAGACATGAAATAAATATCACTGAATGGTGACACGTTCACTAACTCAACCCCTCTTCATTTACTGTCACAGTATCATATTTTATTTTCTTCATAATTCTTACCATAATAAAAATTACATTAGTCAGCTATGCATTTACTTGTTCACATTCCACTAAAATGTACGCTCCATAAATAAAGACTCCTTGTCTGTCTTAGTCTGTAAAGAAGGGACTGTCTGATACTTGGAAGACACTCTGTAACAACTGGATGAAAAACTGAATCAACCAAACAACAATCTAACCGAAATGGCCGGTCCGAATTATTTCTTTATTTCAATTATTCCCTGTCTTTAATATACATTATTTAGGTAGCACAGTTGTTCACCTGTTTTAGTTTGTGTGTATGCTGCCTTTCTGTTCCCCTTTTTCTTCTTTTGTAACTTAGACCTAATTCTTCCTTAAGGAGCTGAGACACTCTTGGGAAATCTAGCAAGACCATGGTGGGGTCCAAGAATAGAGGACCATCATTTGGATGGCTTAAGCTATCTCTTCTTGTAGAGCTTAAGAAAGAAATGTTCTTTTTACCTTGTAGTCACCTTTATGTTTCTTCTCTTGCCATTAGAGAGATAAAACCACAGGAGACCAGAGGAAGGAAATAAAGAGGCCACCGGCCTACTTCTAATCTAGGCCTTAAACTACAGAGGAAAATGATCCTTTGTAGCTTAAGTTCACTCCATTCACCAGAATAAGATATGGCATATGGTCCCCAGTGAGAAATATCATGTGCATTTGCTGTGATTGTTCTTTGTATCACAGCTATTTTCTGGCAACCAAGGTGACAATAAGCATCGGGTAAATTGTTCAGATCCCTGTGCTATATATTCTTCTATCAAAACATCATAAACATCATAGATGAGGAAACTAAGCCTTGGCATGGTAATGAGACACGACTTTAAACAGGTCTCCCTTCCATGTTACACCTTAACTGCTTTCCCCTCACTGAGAATATGAAAATTAAAATAAAAGTTTTAGAGAATCATACTATGAAAGTACACATTTTGATCACATTTTAATTTACTTCTCCTTTCGTTGAGAAGTAAATTAAATGATTTATTCTTAAGACAAACAAGCAATACAAAAGATATTAACCAGCCTTAACCATAAAATAGTAGGAAAATTCTATTACCACATTTATTGGTAATAGAATTTTGCTTCTTCCAATTTATTGTCTTCACTTATTGCTTATTTTTCTACTTCCAGACAATATTCTGGAAATACTGAAAAGTTTTGTTCTCATTTCATTCAATATAGCAGTAGACCTAAATCTCGAAGTAATAAAACTAGTCATTATAAATTTAAAGAAAGACTTGGAATATATTTTATAAAAATCTGGCTATGTCTTCTCAGTCATGTCACTTAAAGGGTTATTTGTTCAGCTCCTGCTGTTTTTTGAAATGATTAGATCTCTACTAAGAGTAATATCTTTTCTTTTTCAATTCCATATGCTCAGCACTTTTTTCAACCCTTGTGACTGGATTTACTAATCTTTCTCCAATAATTATTGTTTTCCTTCCATTCCATTTCTGTATTTCTTCTGACATTGTGAAAAACACGCTTTTGTACTTACATTTTGTGCCTTGTAGGGCATTAGCTCTTTAAAAGCAAAAACACTATCTTATGTATCTTTTGATCTCTAGCAAGGCACAGTCTATAAATAAAAGCAAAGGTTATTACGCAGCAATTATATTAAACATATTAAACAATAGTTTAATATGTTTGTGATAGTTAGATTTGCACGGAAAATGGAAATCGAGAAAAAGCTTTAGGCTAATAATGGACATTGTCCCATTATTGGACATTAGCTATAACAAGTCTAGGCTGGATCCTAAGGAATTAACCAAACACCCTGAGCACTTTCATCTTCAGTCCCATTACATTTAAGTGGCTATCTGTGTCCTGTGGAATTTTAATCACCCAGACAGCTGTTGTTAGTATACTAGAGCCTGCTGGGTGAAATTATTATCCTCCAGTTTTTGTTCTCCAAGTCCTTGATGCTCTTGCAGCAATAGCTCCACGTAACTTTTTCTTCCCCTTATAGTCAAAAGTGGTAAAATCTCTGAATGGATGACTCTAAGACTGACCATGGAACAATTCAATAAATACAGTTTGTCAAGGTGAAAAATGGGTCCCTTAAGTGAAACCCAAACAGCTTTTTTCGATCCCATTGAATCAGGAGAAAAAGAGCATGATAGCTTTGTACAAGGTGGGTTCTAGATTCTGATACATAGGCTTAAAATTTCAGGAGATGAATTTAGTTTTGGCAGAAAAAAGTTCTCAACTATAAAAGTTATTTGACACTGGAATACAATTTTAAAAATTGCCATGTTGCATCTAGGATTTTAAGTTGTTCAAGGTAGTGGGCTCTCTAAGGGCTCCTTGGGCTCAAAGAAATAACCTCAAACAGGAGTCCTGTGATTCTATGATTATACTTACATATGATAAAGTATTTTCTAACACTGGGGATTTTCATTGGGTGATGCAAGTCACTGGAAAAATGAAGAATATCCTTCTGGAGGTTTAAACTGAAAAGATATATTCTTAAATCCAAAATGGTTTTTAAGGTACACTCGGTGTTCAAAACTCCAAGCCTGCATGTAAGTCCCTCTGATGTCAAGAACATAAATTAACACTTTGTACTCACAGAATATTTGGCACTAGGAAAAACATTCCCAAAATAAAATGCTTGCCCTTCCTGGGTCCACATTCTATACAGAATGGTACTATATGAATATTACGAAAAGCCAATCTCTATTCATTTTAAAGATTGAATTACAAATCTGTTTTAAAGTCGAAATTATAAGACCTTTTGGGAAGAGCATTTGTCACAGTTGCATAAGACCAATATTATTTTTCTCTGTTTTGCTTTTTCAGATTGCTTTTCTCTTTTGTAAGTACAATTTTATACATTATCCTTCTCAAAGCCTGTCATGGTCACATTTTAAATAAAGGTGTAAAACAATCCACATCATATGGTATACCACAAGTGAATTAACCCAGTTTTTCCAGAGAGTATGGGGATCTTTTCATCCCAGTGTTACCAGTCAATTATACAGACCTAGGCTGTAGAGAAAAGACTCTCATTTAAATGCAAGCAGCATGTGAAGCTCTTTTCTTATTGTTATTTCAAGTAAATTGTTTCATTTAAAACCTCACAAAGGAGGTGGCTTTCTGTGCTTGTACAGAGAAAAGTGTCAGGAACAGATAAATAAGTCAGCAGAGCCCAAATTAACTTACTTCGTTATCTCATCCACTCACCTACACAGAAGAATCTACCTTTCACATCTCTTCTCCTGCCCTTTCCTCCTGCTGCCATTGCTTTTCATCAGGGAGAAAAAGACTAGAGAACAAGTTTCCGTTTACTCTCTCTGAACACCTCTCCGGAGACTGCTCTAACTTTAACTTTTTCATGCACTTCAAATGCTACTCAGGAACAGCTGCTGGGCTTCACGTTGGGGCAATATTTAAATATTATGCCTCCCAGCTGTTTTTTAAAAAATATATTACATTTAAAAGTTAGTGGCGATGTTTGTAACAGGCTCTACAAGGCATGGAATATGCACTGAAAAAAATCATTTTCTCCTCTAGAGGTTTAATAGTTCCAAAAATGACTTTACATCAGTAAGAAAAGTTTCTCTTTCTTCAGCGCTTCCCCCACGTATAACTGAGTTAATGAGTATTCCTTGCTTGCAGCTATATTTCCAAAGGCAGGCACCAAATAGGGAAAAACATTCATCAGTAAAACTTTAAGAAAATAAACCAATCTATTGAAAACTCAGTGATGGGTTCAGGATGACTGAAGTTGAACAAGAGAAGCAGTCAGGGCTGGGGGCCATTATGATGACTTAATGGAAGTAAGGTTAGCTCAAATAGCTCTTTGATCATTTTTCGGTCTATAGCTCACAAACTCCTTCCATTAAAAATTCTAAGAATTACTATGCAATTGAGCATGGAATGGATTATTTTTAAACACGCAGTATTGTAGAGCATGGTCCTGAGCCACTTTTTCTTTTTTTTTAGGTAATTCTGAAAACTACATTTAAAAAAGTAGAAAAATATATAAATTAGAAAATATTATCACCAAGTACTGACTCATGTACAGTATTCTCTGAATCCAAATGATTTCAAAGCACATCATAAAACAGTTAAATGAGTATAAAAATTTATGTAGAAAGACAGATTGGTATCTCCTTACTATACTAAAGGGAAAATGATTCATTTCCCCAAGGGTAAGCTAGCATCCTGCTACATTTTTCAAATGCTATAAAATTATCTTCTTTCTAGTCCAAACTGTCTCCAAAAGCAGCCATCACAGTAGAGATGCTGCAGATGAGTAAGAATGGGACAATTGGACAAGACCAAGGTCTCATTATCTAGAATTCACTTTGATATAGTAAGTTCCCACTATGTTACATGTTTTACTTCTAAAGTCTACTATCCCCTCTACTCTCTTGGACTCTTTTCAAACCCACTCTGCCTTAATTTTCTATACTAATAATGTAGATTCTATCATTCATCATTTTGTTCACTCTTTGTTAATATCCCCCAATCCTTTAGGTCATCAATCCTAAATTAATGAGAGATGCTAGAATCAGGCTAGTTACTACTTAAAGCATAAATGTTTCATTTTTGTCAAATTCTTCCACAGTCCCTGTGTAGAGTACATTTTAGCCAATCTAGAAATTTGCAATTTTTTTGCACACTGAAAGTATACTATATGCATTTTTAATTTCTCTCACTGTTCTTTTTGGTTGGCAGCTGAGCAATGCATGTTTTCTTCTCTTCCTGAGCTATAATGACTTCATTCTTTTGATACTGGTGGCCAATAAATTCATAAAGTTAATAATATAAAAGCAAATATATCCAAGAATCTTCAAAGCACCGTGAGCTGAACTTCCAACATAGTTAAGTGTAGATAAGATACCCCTAGTTTCTGACAGCTCTGGCTAAAGATGCTCCAAACATCATCACACAGTTAGAACTCTTGTGCTCAGTGACTTGGGATTTCTTTGGCAGATTCAGCTAAACATTGTAACATTTAAGTGACACCCAAAAAGGCCATAATTCCTCTGTAGGAAGGGGAAATGCCAACAGTCATAAATTAACAACATAGAGCAGGCAAGGACAATTGAGTAAGGCAGAAGTGGAAAAGGGTTGACAGGCACTAAGCAGATTATCCCTGGTTTTTGCAATACAACAGGCAAATGAATATTGCAGATAAATACACTATCAACTTTATTCTTACAATCCTGATAGTGATTTTAATCCTGACCTTGAAATGGCTTTTACATATACACAAAGCCTTCTTGAAATGACATTGTACCAAAAAAAAAAAAGTGAAACAATAATTTATGAACCTTTATGTGAGCCAGGAAACTAAGTTCTTTATCTACAACTGTGTCATTTAATCTTCACAACAATATCATGAGGTTACTATTAACATCCACATTTTACAGAGAGGGAAACTGAGGCTTGGTATAGAATCAAGTCTATTTGACATCAGAGCCAGAGCTCTTATGTCCCCTCCAAGATTGTACCTCAGTGGTATGTTTCTTCCATCTGGCTTCCTATCAGTTAGCAGTCAGAGCATTTGACATGTACTGATAATCATAAAAAGCAGGTACTAAAAATAGTGACAGCAGGTAATTGATTGCAGCCAGGCTATAAGAAAAAAGAAAAAGCAAAATTCACAGCAAATTCAACCCTTTCCTATACAAAAAGCAGGCAATTGACTATGGTATGACAGGTAAAGATACCTTAAAACTTCCTCCACACAGATGTTGAAGATTTTTCTCACCAGTCTTCTCTAAAGCCAGACATTCTTACTCTTGACCACCTTACAAGGTGGTCAAGGACACATGTATCTTAACTGGGTCGACCTAACATTTTGTAAGAAATGGAACACAATACTTAATAAAATAAAGAAATTAATTCATCCAGTACTATCTCTTTTCAGTTAACAGAGATACATCTAAGTATTAAGATTCCTGGAACGAGTATTTCCCACTTCTCTCTTTCAAGTCCTGTATGTGTCCCCATCTTTTCATTAAAACTCTCTTGCAAAAGTGGCATTGTTGTTAGACCTACTGTTATTTTTAGTCCTCACCTTAATCTTATTCTCTATAGCATCTATCATTGTTGACATCTTCCTCCATTTGAAATATTCCCTTTCTTTGATACCAGGAGATCACACTCTCCCTATTTCCTATTTCTCTGCCCTTTTTCTGGCAGTTTCTTCTGTGAGCTACTCCTCCTTTATCCATCCATCAAGTGTTAGAGTTCCTCAGGACTGTGTCCCAGACCTCTCCTCTATATATTAAATCTGGGTCATCTTATCCACTCATAAATTTCAGTTGCTCTATTTATGCAAACAATCCCGAAATCTCTACTTCAGCCCAGAATTCTATCCAGAAGTTCAGATCCATATATCAAACTGTCTACCAGATCTCTTAGACATCCCATAGACATTTTAAATGCCACAATTTCCAAAATTTGGTTATTATTTTCCATCCCAAAACTTTATCTTCTGGTATTATGCATGTCAGTAAATGGTCCATTTACCCTGCTGCCAAAGGAGAAACCTGGGTGTCGTAGCCCTTGTCATTCTTCCGCATTCCTCATGTCCAAACAACCACTATCTGCTGTGTCTGTACCTCTTAAATATTACTACATCAATATCTATCCTCTACCACTCTCTACCCTCATTATCATCAACTTAATGCAAGATATCATCTGTCCTCCAGAATGCTGCAACCAATTGCAGCCAAGATCTTCATGCTACTTGGTTTCCTTCAATCTACTCTTGGGAAAACTACATAATTTATCATCAAAATCAAACTTTATGATTGAAAGGGGCCACTATTGATATTTACAGCAAGACAATAAGCAAAAATTGGATTTATTCTAGAAAACCGGGACATAAAGTTATACTATCAGACTGCAGTTAGAGAGATGTCTTTTTATTGCACATCCCTCAGCATGCCATGTCTCTGCTTAAAAGGTACCTGTGGCTCCCCATTGCCTTCAGGAAGAAAGTCAAAGTTCTAAACAAGGCTCTTCATGGTCTGGCCTTTCTTGGCTTTCATGCTTCATCTCCCACCCCTTTATTTTTGTACATCACTCTTTCACCACAATTTTAATTCCCTCAAATTTACATGCTTTCTCTTGATCCTAGAACGTCCTTGTGTTCTTGTGTCTTCCCAGAGGCTCCTTTTCCACCTCAGTGCTACAAAATGTCTGCAAAGTCTACAAGTTTAAGGTTAGATGCTATATAAATAGAAAATTTCTTCTCCTTCTGAGAACTGGTTAGTATGCCCCTCCGGTGTGCTGCCAACATACCTAACATGTATGCACGTGGCACTGTAATTGCTTAGTTTCTTGTTTTATTGACCATAAGATAATTCTAGTGCCAGAAGTTTCCTATATATAAGGAATATGAGAGGAGAAAAGGAATTTGGTGGTAGGGTGGATAAGAGACTTATATTGAAATGCATTTAATTAGTAAACATACTATTTTTTTACCTATATTTATTGTTTATTTGGTATGCAAATAAAAGCCTAAGATATCTCATTAGCCACCTGTTAATAGCACTAATGCACCAAACCAGCGATCTGAAAGCATTTTTTATTGAAACTTCTATCAATAAATAATGTGAGTATATATCCTTAATTTATGTGGATTTTACAATTTATAAATTACACACCTGTTTTATGGTACTAATATATGATGTCTCTTCTAAAGCCTCAGAAACAAAAATTAAAACTTTTTTCTAAAGACGAATAGTGTTTCTAAATTTTTCTATATTTCAGTTGATCATTTGTTGATTCTCTTTCAAAGATCATTTTTAAAAATGAGTTTTAAAGGCAGGAACTGTAGCGGGCCTAGCACAGAGCCTGGCATATAGTAAGTATCAATAGTTATTGAGCAAATGCAAGATAGAAAAGTTGGACAAGGGAATGGAGTAATTTACAGGGTGTGGTATAATACCTAACAAGATCCTTTGTTTTCCCATGGAAAGCAAGTAGGTGCTATGGTGAGAAGGAGGAAGACAACTGGAAAAATGTTAGGAGGAGAATAATCAAATGGATAAGTAAAAGATCCTCAAAGAGAAAGATAATCTGGTCCACAGAGTAACCTGGCTTCCTATAATATATAATTACCAAATCAACCAACAAAAATAATATATTGGTTAGTTCATTCAAAAACAAAAGCATTATGAAGCCAAGATACAAAGAAACAGAATCTCTAGTAGCTGTGAGGTATTTGTCAACACTACATCAGAGACTAAAATTAAATTCTGTCACCATAAGATGAAAAAAAAAACCCCCACACAAACAGAAGAAAGAAGTATACGCCTTTTGTGACTTCTCATTTTGTGTCAGGCACTTTTCTGGGTGTTCAAAAGCTTTGTATCTCTGAGAATTTCCAATATGCGAGATGCTGTGAAAATCACAAATTTGAGTAAGCATTTTTCCTGCCCTCAGGGACTTTAGAGTCCAACTCTAGAGAGGAGGTAAAAAAAAATTCAAATAAATATAAACCAAATAGAATGAAATCTCTTTTATAACTATGATATCAGTAAATTGTGGATTTTTGCAATAGTTCTGATGTTTTATGAATCTATTATTTTATTTTATATTTATTTTTATGATTTTATTATTTTCAATGACAATGCATATAATATATAACTAAAGTTGTTACATTTAAAAATCTTTATAAGAATTTTCTTATCAAATAAAGTAATGATTCAGAAAAAGATCTTCCTTAATATAACTATGTTATCTAATTTTAGCTATTTGGATATCTTACTCATAATCTTCACCTAGAGGCTTCTTTTATGAAGCAAATGAAAATTTCTTCCAGCTGGAGCTGGGGGATATTCAAGATAGAAAATATACCTTTTCGGCTCTTACTTAGTTAAAATTATGACTTAGAAAAATAGATAAGGTTTATAATTTGTCAGAAGTGAGCCAAGAAAAAAAAATTATTTTCTTTGTGTCCTCTTCACTTCCGAATAATTGCATTAAATTGCTCAAGATATGCAAAAAACATGGTGTCTATGTTCCTTAAGAGAAAGGACCAAACTTTACAAGAGTCTGGTCACATTCAGTGAGTAGTAGATTGTGTGAGTTAGAGGAATGTTTCATAGGTCACAGCCAAACACGAGCCTCATAGCTTGAATTCTGATGCTTTGATTCAGAAACATTTGGCTGTTTTGTTTTGTTTTTTTTTTTTTCATGGTGGTAGAAATGAAAATCATATATTCCTTCCCTTTTCTGAAACTTGAAGACAAAGAACTGTCAGGACCTGGAAGCTGGAATATCTAATCAATTTGATTTCTTCTCTCCGGAAAAATGTTTCACATTTTCATTAGAACATCTGATCTTCAGATTTATTCTACTAGTTCTGAACAGCTTTATACATACAATAAATGTTAAGTGTACAATTCAATGTCTTCTAGTAAATGTTTTGAGTTGTGCAACCATCACCACAATCCAATTTTAAAACTCTTCCATCACCACAAAAAGAAACTTTGTGCCTATTTGCCAACATTCCTTATTGCCACTCCAACTCCCAGACAATCATTAATTTACTTTCTGTCACTATAAATTTACTTTTTTCTTGACTTTTCCATTAAATAGAATAATAAAATATGTGATCTTTTGTGTCTTGCTTCTTTCACTTAACATATTTTTGAAGTTCAGCTATGCTGTAGTATGCATCAGTACTCCATTCCTTTCATTGTCCTATAGTATTCCTTTGTGTGGATATGTCATTTTTTGTTTATTCACCAGCTGATGGGCATTTGGATTGTGTCTACTTTATGATTAATACGAATAATGCTGCTAATAAACATTTACGTAAAAGTCTTTGCATAGATATATAATTTCATTTCTCTTAGGTAAAATAACTAGGAGTGAAATTGCTGGGTCATATGGTATATTTATGATTAATATTTTAAAGAACTGTTACTGTTTTACAAAGTGGCTTTACCATCATTCTACCTAACTTTAAATTTCCTGAGTACCAGATAAATAACTATCACTGTGCTTTGAACAAGCCTAGATTTCCTAACCCAGTGGATCCTAAACCTCTGCCAGCTCTTAGCAGTTAATGCACTTCCATTATTCCATCATTTTCTATTATCAGATATATCACTAGAGTGATATAATTTGGTAAAATTAAATGCTATTTACCTTGAACGGTTAGGAAATTCAAATAGAAATGAGTTATTTAAAGTTACCTTTCATTCTTAAAAATTTACTTGAAAAACTCAGAAACACTCATATCAGTGTAACATTTACTATGAGGAGTTCCATCAAAGTGGTGAAGAGATGAAGACTAATAAGAAGCGTGGTCACATGATTCGAGGGACTCCTTCAGTAAGCCATCTCTGTAAAGAGACATAAGAGAGTCCTCAGATTTAATCTTTAGATTAGTGTGACATTTCTGTGAAAAATGATATTTTATGTGTGAGACTATAACCCAAGAAGGATAAAGAAAAAAGGAAATAAAACACTGTTTACAGATATCAACACATGTCTTTCCTCCCTGAGTGAATTCTGCATTGTCAATCTCAAAAAAAGGCCAAGGTATAAACATAACTTTAAGCAGAGCCTTAATACCAGGACTAAAGCATTCAGCTTTTCACGAAAAGAGAAATCTAGTTTTTTAAAAATGAAAATCCACCTTTAATGGAAGAGTGAGGCCTCCCCCTAGTGGATAATTCAAGAATTTGGTTTTTACCATCTAATTTGGGATTTTTACACAATCAAATGTCTTAATAGACATATAAAAAGAGATACAAAACAAAAATTCTGATAATTAGTTCTTGTTTCTGTTTGAAGCCCATCAAAACTTAAAAATAATCCCCCAATCTTTCAAGGGGACAGGAAAGGTCACGGTCACCAATAATGCATTTAAGAGTAAATGTAGGTAATAGAAGAAAGTGAAAGAAAGCAAACTTTTAGTAAGTATGGAGAATATTTAGCTGTATGATTAAAACTATGTTCGTCTCAAAGCAACAGTGACTCTGTGTTATTAATTCTCAACACCATATGGATTGCCACGGTACACAGGCCCCCAGCAATCCTGTAGGTAGGCGAAATTTTCCTGGGTCAGAAAACCAAAAGAGACTGCACTTCTAAAGGTGTCATTTTCAAAGGCAATTACAGGATTCTTATAACTTTTTTAAATTTTAATTTTTTAAATTGCATTGTAATATATTTATTAGAATCTCAACACACCTGTGTAGAAATTAAACAAAAATTATGCTAATTCTTAAGGATTCACCATGTTTTAGGAACTGGTAAGGATTTGATATAAATTATTTTATATAATCTCCAAAACAATCCTAAACTTCCTTCTTTTACAAATGAAGAAATGGGGTCTTAAACACAAACAACACAGAAGCAGCAGAACTGGAATTTGATTCAAGGAGTCAAACTCTAAACTCTTGATCTCTGCATGAAAATAGAAATAAAGTCAGTAAAACATAATATAAATGCACATTTCTCAATGCATTTTAAGAAGAAATGTGCATCCTTTCTTATCTATATTATTTATTTGGTAATTTGAAAGAAATTGCTAGCATCCCAGCTCAGCGTTAGAACTAGCCCTGAAGCGACAACCAGAAGCCCTGGGCTCTAACATTGTTTCTGCCTTCACTTCCCTTTGACTTTAGATCATTTATTTAACCTTTGTAATGAAATGACTTGCCTCTTTTCCTAGTGTTCCTGGTATTGAAGCCAAATGGTGTTGTATTAAAGTCAATGGGATGTCTAGGATCGTCTCTAAAGTGGATAAATGTTTCTATGCCCGCTGCAAGACAATCATAACAAAATATAAAATATGACTTCAAACCTCTATTTATAAGAGAAATACACTTGAGAGAGTATGAGGATCATTTGGTACAATATCCCTGTGGCCTTTGTTTTCCTTACTGTATAATAATGTTGCCTAGGACTCAGTGTGTCCCCACTTAGTGCTATTAGACTTTGGTGAGACAATTCTTGGCTGTGCAGGATTAGTTCATGATTGCTGGATAGTTAACATCTTTGGCCCCTACCTTTGAAATGCTGGTAGAGCCCCGAACCTTCCAAAACTCACCCCTGTGGGAAACAGTACAACCTCCCAATGAAAACCACGGCAAAGTTCTTTCAGGACCTGGAATCTCTGTTTCTCACTTTGCCCAAACTTCGTCGACTATAAAGAGATAACGTTGAAGATAACACACCATATGCACTTTGAGTCAACTAGTCAATAGGCATATCTGATTGCTTTGGGGGTTCACTGTATCCAGTGAGAAAAACAGCATCCAAAGCCATGAAGAACACATGAAATGTATGGTAGTGGTTCCTGTTGTGATTTTATCTTTTAGTCTTACTTCTAGCTTTTTGCAGGTTTAGAAACTAGCATTCAAAATATGGAGCTATGATTTTGGTTCCTCAACATGAAATGGTAATTGATTAGACACAAGAAAATACAATACAGGATTTATAGCCATAGTATGTGAGGGTTGGGGGCGTGGAGGGAAAATGCTTGTGTGAGTAAAGGGTCGAGTAGCTTAAAGATACTCTGGATTGTATAAATGAATAAGGGAACTATTTCTTTTATTTTTCTATAGCCCAGCCTTAATTTCAATACCCTACTCCACATAACAAATTTGATCTAATCATTAAAAATAAACGCTAGGGTTTCCTCGGTCATTTTTTTGTTTAAGCTCAGTATCCCTCACTTCATTCCTTCTCTATCTGCAAGGGAGTGGTTGGTGAGAGGCTGATAAAGTAATAATAACAACAATAATAACAATAGCTAAAATTTGTTGAGAACTTATGGTCTGATTTCTCTCTTCATCTCTCTATCTTTTCATCTCAGGTAACTGAACTGCTTTCTATCATGATAAATTAGTCCGCATTTTTAAAATAATTTTATATAAATTAAATTATGCAGTAGTTGTACTTTATACTTGGCTTCATTCATTTAACATAATCATTTTAAGATTCATACATATCATTTCATGTGTCGACAATTTATTCTTTTTCATGGTATGACTATACCTCTATTTTATGTCTATTTAATGGTTAATGGAAATTTTGGTTATTTCTAATTTTTAATTTATCATAGAATTCTATAAATATTCATGTAAAAGCCTTTTTCCACTTCTCTTGGATAAATACCTAGTAATGGAATGGTGGGATCACATGGGAGGTGTACATACATCTTTTAAAGAAAATGCTAAACTTTTTTCCAAAGTTGTTTTATTACTTACCTTCCCACTAGTAACATATAAAAATTAACATCTTTTCCAATATTTGCTATTTTCAATCTTTTAATAATCCTGTCATTCAATTGGGTGAATAGCAGTATCTCATTATAATTTAATTTACATTTCATAATGACTAATGGTCTTGAGTAGGTTTTTATATTTATTTGCCATCTGCATCATTTTTTTTGAAAAAATATCTGTTCAAATATCCCACCTATTTTTTATTAGAAGTTTTCTTTTTATCAGGTTGTAAGATGTTTTTAATGTTCTAAATACAAGTTCTTTATCAGATACAAGTTTTGCAATCTTTTTTCTCAGTGTTATTTTCTTAACAAATAAAATGTTTTAGTTTTGATAACATCTACTCTACTGATTTATTTCTCTTATGAATTCTGTTTATGGTATTGTATTTAAGAAATATTTTTCAAGATCAACATCACTGAGGTTGTCATCTCTGTCATCCTCTAGAAGTTCTATTTAAGTGTTTTGAACCATATCAAGGGAATTTTTGCTTGTATTGTGAGGGAAGAGTTGAGCTTCAGTTTTCTGCAGGTGACTATACAATTGTTCTGTGCCATTTGTTGAAAGGATGATTCTTTTCCAGTTGAAATGAATTCCGAATTGAATTCTATTAATCTATTTGTCTATATTAACACCAATATCATACTTTTTTCCAGTTTCACTGAAATATAGTTGACATAAAATATTATATAAGTTTAATGTATACGATGTGCTGATTTGATGTATGTATATATTGCAAGATGTTTACCACAATAAAGTTAGTTAACACATCCCTCATCTCCCAATTACCATTTTGTCATTGTAATTGTTATGGTTAGAAAATTAAAGGCCTATTCTCATAGCAACTTTCAAGTATACTGTACCATATTGTTAACTATAGTCACCATGCTATACTCCCAGAATTTATTCATCTTATAACTAAAAGCTTGTACCCTTTCATCGCCAACATCTCTCTCTCTCTATTTCCCCAATTCTTCAGCCCCTGGCAACAACCATCCCATTCTCTGTTTCGATTAATTCAATGCTTTTAGATTCCACATATAAGTGAGATTATACAGTATTTGTCTTTCTCTGTCTGACATGTATATACATATCACATTTTTTAATCCATTTATCCATCGTAGACACTTAAGTTATTTCCATTCTGGCTATTGCGAATAATGCAGTAAAGAGCACCAGAGTGTAGGTATCTCTTCGAGATAGTGATTTCATTTCCTAGAGATATATATCTAAAAGTGGGATTGCTGGATCATATGGTAATTTTATTTTTAACTTTTAAAGGACCTCCATACTCTTTTGCATAATGACTGTACCAATTTACATTTCCACCAACAGTACACAACAGTTTCCTTTTCTCCACATACTCACCGACATTTATCTCTTATTTTGATAATAGTAATTCTAATGGGTGCGAGGTGATATATTATTATGGTTCTGATTTGCACGTTTCTGATGATTAGTGATGTTGAGCATCTTTTCATGTACTGGTTGGCCATTTGTATGTCCTCTTTGGAAAAATGTCTATTCAAGACCTCTGCTCATTTTTAATGAGATTGCTTGAATTTTGCTACTGAGTTGTATGAAATCCTCATTTTGGATGTTAACTCGTTAGCAGATGCATAGTTTCAAAATATTTTCTCCCATTCTATAGGTTGCCTTTTCGTTTTGTTGATTGTTTACTTTGATGTGGAGAAGCACTTTAGGTTGATACAGTCTCATTTGTTAATTTGTGCTTTTGGTGTCATATCAAAAAAATTCGTTGACAAGACCAATGCAATGAAACTTTTCTCTTGTTTTCTTCTAGGAGTTTTAAAGTTTCAGGTCTTATGTTTAAGTCCTTAATCCATTTCAAGTTTCTTTTTGTGAGTAGCGAAAGATAACCAGTTTTCCCAACACCATTTATTGAAGACACTATCCTTTCCCTATTGACTACTCCTGGCTCCCTTGTCAAATATTAGTTGACCATATGTGCATGAAATTATTTCTGGTCTCTTTGTTCTATTCTATTGGTATATGTGTCTCTTTTTATTCTAGCACCATACTGTTTTGATTACTATAGCATTTTATACAGTTTGAAAACAGGAATCATGATGCCTCAACTTTGTACTTTATCAAGTTTGCTTTGGCAATAGAGGTCTTTTGTGATTCCATATAAATTTTAGAATTTTTTCCCACTTCTGTGAAAAATACCACTGAAATTGTGTTGAATCTATGGCCATTTTAACAATGTTAATTTTTTTGTATTTGTACTTATTTTTTATTAAGCTTATTGGGGTAACATTGGTTAATATGATTATATAATTTTCGGGTATATTCTATTGTGTGTTTACCACCCAAAGCCCAGTTTCCTTCGGCTACCATATATTTGATCCCCTTTACCCACTTCACCCTCCCCTACCCCTCTATATACCGTCTACCTATTCCCTCCTCTCCTACCATTTTAATTTTTCTGATACATGAACATGGGATATCTTTCCACTTATTTCTACCTTCTTCAATCTTTTTCCTCAATGTCCTATAGTTTTCAGTGTACATATCTTTCACTTCCTTGGTTAAACTTACTCCTAAGTATTTTATTCTTTTTGATGCTATTAAAGAGATTGTGTTTTTTATTTCTTTTTCAGATTGTTCATTGTTAGTGGACAAAAATGCAACTGATTTTTGTATGTTGATTTTGTATTCTGAAATTTTATTTAATTCATTAATTAATTCTAACAAATTTTTGGTGGCATAGTTAGGGTTTTTTTAATATGACATGTAATCAGCAAACAGACTATTTTACTTCTTTCTTTCTGATCTGGATGCCTTTTATTTATTTCTCTTTCTTGTCTAATTCTCTGGCTAGGACTTCCAGTACTATGCTGAATAGGAGTGGTGAGAGTGGGCACCCTTATCTTATTTCTGGTCTTAGACGGAAAGCTTGCAACCTTTCGTCAATGAGTATAATGTTAGCTGTGGGTTTGTCA
>NW_011888889.1:2621436-2630060 GCF_000151845.1 Pteropus vampyrus | reverse complement strand
AGATTGCTTGAATTTTGCTACTGAGTTGTATGAAATCCTCATTTTGGATGTTAACTCGTTAGCAGATGCATAGTTTCAAAATATTTTCTCCCATTCTATAGGTTGCCTTTTCGTTTTGTTGATTGTTTACTTTGATGTGGAGAAGCACTTTAGGTTGATACAGTCTCATTTGTTAATTTGTGCTTTTGGTGTCATATCAAAAAAATTCGTTGACAAGACCAATGCAATGAAACTTTTCTCTTGTTTTCTTCTAGGAGTTTTAAAGTTTCAGGTCTTATGTTTAAGTCCTTAATCCATTTCAAGTTTCTTTTTGTGAGTAGCGAAAGATAACCAGTTTTCCCAACACCATTTATTGAAGACACTATCCTTTCCCTATTGACTACTCCTGGCTCCCTTGTCAAATATTAGTTGACCATATGTGCATGAAATTATTTCTGGTCTCTTTGTTCTATTCTATTGGTATATGTGTCTCTTTTTATTCTAGCACCATACTGTTTTGATTACTATAGCATTTTATACAGTTTGAAAACAGGAATCATGATGCCTCAACTTTGTACTTTATCAAGTTTGCTTTGGCAATAGAGGTCTTTTGTGATTCCATATAAATTTTAGAATTTTTTCCCACTTCTGTGAAAAATACCACTGAAATTGTGTTGAATCTATGGCCATTTTAACAATGTTAATTTTTTTGTATTTGTACTTATTTTTTATTAAGCTTATTGGGGTAACATTGGTTAATATGATTATATAATTTTCGGGTATATTCTATTGTGTGTTTACCACCCAAAGCCCAGTTTCCTTCGGCTACCATATATTTGATCCCCTTTACCCACTTCACCCTCCCCTACCCCTCTATATACCGTCTACCTATTCCCTCCTCTCCTACCATTTTAATTTTTCTGATACATGAACATGGGATATCTTTCCACTTATTTCTACCTTCTTCAATCTTTTTCCTCAATGTCCTATAGTTTTCAGTGTACATATCTTTCACTTCCTTGGTTAAACTTACTCCTAAGTATTTTATTCTTTTTGATGCTATTAAAGAGATTGTGTTTTTTATTTCTTTTTCAGATTGTTCATTGTTAGTGGACAAAAATGCAACTGATTTTTGTATGTTGATTTTGTATTCTGAAATTTTATTTAATTCATTAATTAATTCTAACAAATTTTTGGTGGCATAGTTAGGGTTTTTTTAATATGACATGTAATCAGCAAACAGACTATTTTACTTCTTTCTTTCTGATCTGGATGCCTTTTATTTATTTCTCTTTCTTGTCTAATTCTCTGGCTAGGACTTCCAGTACTATGCTGAATAGGAGTGGTGAGAGTGGGCACCCTTATCTTATTTCTGGTCTTAGACGGAAAGCTTGCAACCTTTCGTCAATGAGTATAATGTTAGCTGTGGGTTTGTCACATATAAATTTTATTATGTTGAGGTTGTTTCTTCTATGCCCAATATGTTCAGTGTTGTTATCATAAAAGGATATTACATTTTATCACATGCTCTTTGTCTGCATCTATTGAGATGATCATATGATTCTTATCTTTTATTCTATTAATGTGGTACTTCACATTGACTTATTTTGAACCATCCTTGTGTTTCAGAGCTAAATTGCACTTGAGCATCATGTATAGTTCTTTTAATGAGCTGTTGAATTCAGTTTGTTAGTATTTTGTTAAGAATTTTTACATATACATTCATCAGGGTTATTGACCTGTATTTTCTTTTTTGGTAGTGTACTTACCTGGCTTTGGTATCAGGGTGATGCTGACCTCATAAAATGAATTCAGAAGTGTTTTCCCTTCTCTTTAACATCTTTGGAGAATTTAAGAATTGGCATTAACTCTTCTTTAAATGTTTGGTAGAATTTGCCTCTGAAGCCATCTAACCTGGGCTTTTCTTTGTTGGGAAGTTTTGATTACTGATTCAGCCTCTTCACTTGTTAATAATCTTTTAAGATTTTGCATTTCTTCATGTATATTCCTAGGAATTTATCCATGTCTTCTATGTTGTGTAATTTTTTGGCATATATTATCGTTCATAATAGTCTGTTGTGAATCTTTGTACTTCTGTAGTGTCAGTTGTAATCCTATATATTCTCTCTCTATTCCCTATGTAAATCTTTGAGAGCAAACCTTGTCATGTTTATTTTTGTGTTCTCGAAGTCAGAACCCAAAGCCTTATCAAAAATATTTCCTGAAAGCTCCCAAGAACAAGGACCAGATAGGCTTTTTTTTTTAATCAGAAGTATATCACTATCACAACATAGTGCTGTCACTATTTTGAATTAATCTTTAATAAATAAATAATTGCTGAATTAATTTACTTTAAGTCCTCATTGTTAGCTTTAATTTGAAGAACATCTCAAATTTACTATTTGGTCAGAATATGAAGCAATGGATCAAAAATCAAGGAAATTTAATTTATATGAATCACCACAAAGATTCTGTCTTCAAATAATGACATATTTTCCTAAAATAATCCTATAGTGGAAACAGCTATCTTTGGTTACCATTCATTAACACATATAATTCAAAATTTTGCCCAATACCAAGATAAATTACAGTCACCTCTATACTCAATTGCCAATAAAATTTATAAAACCTATGAAATTGTGATATTTATATAAATACCTATGTGAGCTGATATATCTCTAAAATTTGTGGTGCTTCCAATTGAAGGAAATGTTATTGACTGTGGTTTTACCATTTATGTAGACTTTGTCTTCAAAGGGAGAAAAAATGTAAATGTCTTTAATTTTCTAACATTTTAATGACAATAATAAATGTTTGACTTTTCCTAATTTCAAAGCAATATTTCATACATTCCCTAACCAAAATAGTTAAAGATCATACAGAGCTGATTCAGTGAATAAACAGATGATTAGAGTAACATTCTGAAATTATTCTGGGCTTTAGTCTTCTCCTCTGTAAATGAGAGAATTGTACCAAATAACCTCTGAAGACTTTGGTAATTCTAACTTTTTTTTATTATTTTTAGTGAAGCCTATCAGTCCAGTCTGGAAACTCATCAAAAGTTCCAAAATGTTTGGAAGTGGAAACAACCTTTAAGCAAAAAATTCCAGTCACTTCCTCAGAGTAACTTTTTTTTTTTTTTAGGAAGACAAAACTGGAGATATTTACATTATTTTGTGGCTCGACAGACCATCAGGTGCACTGCTTTATAGATCATATCCTGCCTGAAGTTTGTTTCTGTAAATGAAGTTTTACTGGAATGCAGCCAGACCCATTTAGTCACATATTGTCTGTGAATGCTTCTGTGTGGCAGAGTTGAACAGTTGCAAGAGACATAATGACCAGCAATACCTAAAATGCTTACTGCCTGGCTCACTAGAGAAAAAGTTTGCCAATCCCCGTTTTATAATGCTAACTTATTTCCATATATTATTAAAATGTTAATTTTTTCCACTAAAATTATGAAAGCAGAGATGAAGTGTTTTCATTTTTTCTCTGAAAAATTCTTGGCAATTTGTAAATTATCAATAGAAGTTAGATCATAAAATTGATTCGTGTTTAATTCAGTTTATATGAAATCTAATATAGAAATTTTTACAATTTTCTTATATAATGATATTTTGAAAAACATATTCACAAATAAACTGTCCAATGTCTCTTTCCCTTCTGGTTTCAGTAATCCAGAGAATCCTGTAGTAGTTGTAATGTTTTGATTGATCAGAAGAGGGCGCGCTTGATTCAATATAATTGTGTACACACACTGGCAACTTGCTTCATTTAGCCTGGGGATGGTCAAGCTCTGCTTGGAGGAAACTTAAGGGAGGAGTGATTACCCAACTAGTTTTCTATTGTTGCTCTGGTGGTGAAAGCGACTCGAAAGACACAAGAAAACCAGTCTATTGCCATTTAAGTGATCGTAATGTTTCTTTCTGAGAAGAAAATTGTTCATCTACTCTTATATTTTCTCATCTCAACATTGGTTTGCAGGGGCCTCGAATATTTTCAACATGAGACAGCAACAATTTGGCTACAGAAAACAGAATTTTTTCCACTGAGATGATACAGCACATCTTGTGATAGTGGCTATTCTTTCTCCACCCTCCACCTCTTTGCATTGTTGCCTCTCTTTGTGTATTGATGCCATTAGTATTGAGAGAACCATTGTCCATTGTAAAAAAATATATAAAAGAAGATCGTTAGATGTTCAGATTTCTGTAGTGTCTCTCTGGGTTTTTTGATCAACACAGAGGCTGTCTAAAAAGTGAAACATTTCCGAGAATATGCTGCGGACTAAAGAATGCTAGGACCCTAAAAAGAGCCTGAAAAAAACCACCTACTCACAGGCTAGACAAAGGGTACAGGTTGAGGCCTCTTCTTGAAAGACCTGATTAATGTGAGGTCTTGTTACCTGCTTTTTATCGCTGTTTTGTTATGAGTGAAAAGTTTCAGCATTCTTAATTTGTCTTGAGAATGGGAAAAGAGAAGGCAAACTTGCTTGATGGAGGTCTAAGGGTGAGGAAGATCCATTTGCTCTCAGTGAAAAATAGCAGACACAAAAGATGCAGGGTGTTATACAAATTCATACTGCATGTATTTTTTGAAAAAACAGCCCGAAGGCACTCATCACTTACCCTTATACTTATCTTAAAGAATAAGGTGTAGGGTCTGGTGATTGCTAAAAATAAAAGTTATCCACTATGCTAAAGTAAAAATAGATTTGAAGATCAGGATAATAAAATCTGTTTTAAGAAGTAGTGGGGAAAGTAAAGAACACTTATGGAAATATAAAAAATTAGATAATGATTTTGTGAATCCTATTACTGTAACTCTGTTTTTTACTAAGTTATTCAAAAGCACATTTAGGTTTAAGGTCTCCAGGCCTAATCTTCTCATAATATGTACAATTTTTAAATGAATTCCAAATCACTTTTTCATACAAACTATAAGATTGGAATGTATATCTGTGCTCTGAAGATTTGGAATTTTTTAGGCAAGAAGCAGAATGTGGGCCTTTTACAATGTTGGGCCACTGACTCCCAAAAATTTAAGCCTTAAGGAAATATTATTAGGAGACACATGCCATAGTTAATGACAAAACGTCCAATAAATATTGTCAGGGGATGAAGAAAAAAGGGGTAGAAACAAATCTTTATGCTGGGTAATTTCATGAATATTGTTTCGTGAAGACCAACTTTTAACAGAACCTGGTACTTGCATTATTGTTTTAGCTAGTCACAGACACCAAGTGAAAGATATAATTGGGTTGATAATTAAGAGGAAAGTACCCCGCAATAACTAAACAAATGAGACTTTGTATGACTACATATGGCATCTGACCCAGATGTTGATTCTACAAATTATAGCTAGTACTCATTTTCATAGTGTAAGTACTTTTGGGTTTGATCTGATTTATTTTATCTTTTTATTAGCCTTTTGAACACACATTTAATAAAATTGTTCTAGTCAGACTTTGACATAATGTAAGAGAAAAGTGATTAAAAACATATACACATACATTTATTTATGTATATTTATATGTATATATACATATAACTTTTTGCTCTAGAAGATTGTTGGTTGAACACATAAGCTGAGTGGTTAAATAATAAATAGTTTCTGCTTTCTTGTACATTATTTATGCCTCTAAGAACTAAAAGAGCTACACAATTAGATCTCATGCACACTAAACTGTAAGCTCATTACCAAATATGGGTCTTCCTGATTTTTATGTTCCCCAAGCCCAGAACAGCCCCTCACATAAAGTCTACTTTCAAAAAATACTTGCTAAACGTGCTAACCCAGATCAGATACAACCAAAATTTTAAATTATTTCACTGTTTTCATCAATTATTTTTTTCAAAAAGGAGGTATAAATAAATTTCCATTTTCTCAAAGTAAATAACAACTCCTAGTTCTCATACTATCCAGTAAGAATTTTGCCACCTCTGAGTCCGCCATGGAAAGCATTAGTTCAAGCAAACGATATTCTGTCAATTTAAATCTTGCAACAAGAATTACTGTCTCGTGAGGAATAGAATTTCATAAGATAAAAAAAAAGAAAGAAAAAAGAAATAAATAAACAAATACTTACTCTAACAAGTATACTTACTGGTCATGCCTTTTAGCCTTGAGCAGTACAGTGGGAGCATCTTGATATGGGAGAAAGAGAGGTATGGGTTGGAATTCTCACTCTGCCTGACCATGGGCAAGAAACTTAATATCCTTGAGACTCAATTTTCTTGTCCAAAAAACAATGATAATAATATCTCTCTAAATTTCCTGAGGCTTTTTGGAAGCAAGATGGCCCTTCTTCCATCTATGTGGAAGCCAGCCACAGTTCAGGAGCATTTGTCACTCTGCCAAACTTCCGAGTCTTAAAAAGTTAGAAATCATTACATTTGACAAAGACTTGTTCTTACAGCAGTAGCTGACTCCTTTCAGATCTTCTTAGAAGCCCCCAGGGCTGCTCCCACGGAGGGCAAGCTCTCCCTCAGTTTTATTTTTATTTAGTTAGTTGACAAGCACTTATATGTGGCAGGGACTGGATGAAGTCCTTTACTAACAATAACTGATTTAATCCTATGAGCTTGATGCTACCCGTTGAAAAATGGCCTGCGGTCTTGTTAAATAATTCAGCTTTCATTCCTAAAATAAATGTTCAGCAATGGCAGTGGTTGTTAACTGTGGGGAAAATCTTTAAGTGCACCATAGAAAATCGGATGGGGAATATTCAAGAAAACCATTCAGTATTTTCTTTTAGGAGGAAAAAAAAAATCTTCCACTTCAGCATAGCCATGTGATTCTCAGAGGACATTTCCTGTCAGCAAGGTCAGATCTAAGAGAAGAATCCAGATGTCTCTTTGCAAAACTAAATACCATTTGCATCCCTTTCATTTTTACTGAAGCTTTGAAGTAAATAGATAGAACTAGCCCTAGTCAATTACCTGAGGACTGAAACATTTTTGACATAAGTCTTGAGAACAGAGCGACATATTTCTTTTCCTCCTTAGAACAGTGGCTTTGTTTCATCTCAGAGCCCTGAATGACAGAAATGATGACGGACTGATTGGACAGCCAGCCTCACTCCCCTGATGCCAAACACAGACTAAAGTAGCCTAGGCCACTGCTTTCCAGGATCTTGGGATATGACTTGAATATATATTTAATCACTTGGTTGTGCTGGAACTGCTCTGTTAGAATATTTTAATGTTAGAATAACATGGTGATTATGACAGGAGTCTTGATTAGATGCCAGGCTCTACCGCTTACTAGCTGTGTAAACCTGGACAAACCTTTGCCTCAGTTTCTTTGCCTCAGTTTCCTCAATTGTAAAATAATTATAATAGAACCTATCACATAGTGTATTGTAAAGATTAAATGAGTTAATGTATCTAAAGCACTTAATGCAGTCCCCAACTCATAGTAAGTACTCAATAAATGATAGTTATTCATATTAACATTCTCCCAGGTTATTCGTAGTAATTGAGCTGAATCTCTCATTGTTGAATAGCAAATGCACTGTTTCCCAAACTCTGTTCTAAAGCCCACTATTCCCTGAAGTTGAGAAAAAAAGAAAAAAAAAAAGAGTTCCCTTCTTCAAATAATCTTGGAAAACACTTCATTTGCCTTGAAAATTCAAAATGTACTGAAATATATATTAAAGGCTTTGAGAGACCTGCAATTAAGAAGTCTGTAATTTTGTTTCAATCTTATGAATTTCACATATATAAAACCACTTGACCCTTTAGTTCCACGTTTACTTATTAACTTTCATTAGCTCATCTTTATACTCTCCATTTTTCCCAAAGTGAGACTGTTTCATTTGTCTTTAACATACATGGAACATCTGGGTCATAGGTGCTTAACTTGTAAACACATAGCTATAGTAGGTCTTCATAGATACAATTCAATTAAGGATCTTGAGATGAACAGATTATCCTAGATTATCTGGGTGGGCTATAAATTCAATGACAACTGTTCTTACAAGAGAAAGGTAGAAGACTGAGATACAGCAAAAGAAGATACAGACAGAAGAGGAGAAGGCAACGTGACTACAGAAGCAGAAATGAGAAGAATGTGGCCACAAGCCAAGAAATACTGGCGGCCACAAGCCAAGAAATGCTGGCAGCCACCAGAAGCTGAAAGAGGCAAGAAATGGGTTTTCCTCTAGAATCTCCAGAAGAAATACAGCCTTGTTGACACCTTGATTTCTGACTTCTAGCTCCCAGAACTGCGAGAGAACAAATTTTTGTCATTTTAAGCCACAAAGTCATTTATTGCAGAAACCCTAAGGAACTAATACACCCAGTTTCACCATTTAAAAAACAGGGTTAATAAAAACCCATCTTTGCTTGCCATTGTCACAACTGTGCTGTGAGGATCATATATAATAATATATTTGACAATACTTCCAAAATTTATAGTACTTATACAAACATAACATTATTTTTATCATTATTATGTAGAATCCATAAACTATCTTTTCTCCAATTGAAACAATGATTCCAAGTTTTGTTTGCTTGGCAACTTCTTTGCTTTACCTTATTTTGCTTTTGTTTTGTTTTGTTTTATGAGAACTAGATCCAGAATCCTCATCTCCTCCCATTCAATACCCAATATGGCAAATATCGAACTCCTGAGGAAAA
>NW_011888889.1:2614451-2621386 GCF_000151845.1 Pteropus vampyrus | reverse complement strand
TCTTGGGATATGACTTGAATATATATTTAATCACTTGGTTGTGCTGGAACTGCTCTGTTAGAATATTTTAATGTTAGAATAACATGGTGATTATGACAGGAGTCTTGATTAGATGCCAGGCTCTACCGCTTACTAGCTGTGTAAACCTGGACAAACCTTTGCCTCAGTTTCTTTGCCTCAGTTTCCTCAATTGTAAAATAATTATAATAGAACCTATCACATAGTGTATTGTAAAGATTAAATGAGTTAATGTATCTAAAGCACTTAATGCAGTCCCCAACTCATAGTAAGTACTCAATAAATGATAGTTATTCATATTAACATTCTCCCAGGTTATTCGTAGTAATTGAGCTGAATCTCTCATTGTTGAATAGCAAATGCACTGTTTCCCAAACTCTGTTCTAAAGCCCACTATTCCCTGAAGTTGAGAAAAAAAGAAAAAAAAAAAGAGTTCCCTTCTTCAAATAATCTTGGAAAACACTTCATTTGCCTTGAAAATTCAAAATGTACTGAAATATATATTAAAGGCTTTGAGAGACCTGCAATTAAGAAGTCTGTAATTTTGTTTCAATCTTATGAATTTCACATATATAAAACCACTTGACCCTTTAGTTCCACGTTTACTTATTAACTTTCATTAGCTCATCTTTATACTCTCCATTTTTCCCAAAGTGAGACTGTTTCATTTGTCTTTAACATACATGGAACATCTGGGTCATAGGTGCTTAACTTGTAAACACATAGCTATAGTAGGTCTTCATAGATACAATTCAATTAAGGATCTTGAGATGAACAGATTATCCTAGATTATCTGGGTGGGCTATAAATTCAATGACAACTGTTCTTACAAGAGAAAGGTAGAAGACTGAGATACAGCAAAAGAAGATACAGACAGAAGAGGAGAAGGCAACGTGACTACAGAAGCAGAAATGAGAAGAATGTGGCCACAAGCCAAGAAATACTGGCGGCCACAAGCCAAGAAATGCTGGCAGCCACCAGAAGCTGAAAGAGGCAAGAAATGGGTTTTCCTCTAGAATCTCCAGAAGAAATACAGCCTTGTTGACACCTTGATTTCTGACTTCTAGCTCCCAGAACTGCGAGAGAACAAATTTTTGTCATTTTAAGCCACAAAGTCATTTATTGCAGAAACCCTAAGGAACTAATACACCCAGTTTCACCATTTAAAAAACAGGGTTAATAAAAACCCATCTTTGCTTGCCATTGTCACAACTGTGCTGTGAGGATCATATATAATAATATATTTGACAATACTTCCAAAATTTATAGTACTTATACAAACATAACATTATTTTTATCATTATTATGTAGAATCCATAAACTATCTTTTCTCCAATTGAAACAATGATTCCAAGTTTTGTTTGCTTGGCAACTTCTTTGCTTTACCTTATTTTGCTTTTGTTTTGTTTTGTTTTATGAGAACTAGATCCAGAATCCTCATCTCCTCCCATTCAATACCCAATATGGCAAATATCGAACTCCTGAGGAAAAACTCAGCCATACTTATCATTCACTTCCTGCCTGCAGAGAATTGATAGTCATAGAACTGATCTGAAAAAGAATAGTTCTTCTTCCAAAACAAATCAAAGCTTAAATCAATATATACATATTAAATTGAAACAGACCTATTGAGATAATGAAGAAAATATTATGAAAAATTAAGAACAATTAACCTAGATTGCAATGAAGTAGCTCAAGTGATTAAATTACTTGCTCCAGGGATATTTAGCATTATATTCAATTTTAATAAAAGATGTACTAGACACATTTTAATGAAATCTGCCTCTTTGGTTTTGAAAGTAAATGTATTACCTTTCCTCAGACTTTTTCTTGAAAACCACAAGAGCTTTAACTACAAGAACTATGGCTTTTAACACTAACAAAATGCAATTAGAGATGCTGCCTTCCGTACCAGGAGGCACATGAGAGCCCTCCTTTGTTAGAGACTTGCTTCCTTAACTACCTCAAGAAAAGAAGCTCAGAGATGGCACATCTGTCAAGAAGCATATTGAAAGAGTCAACTTTGAAACTCTCACTTTCTTTTTGAAACTCTGTTCTTTTCCTATTCATTCAGCAATTGACTTTACTTACTCCCAGCAGTGATCAAATTTCTCTTTCCTTTTAAAGTAAGAATCTTCGTTTGATAGAATCTAGACTTGACTGGATATTTAGCTCAGAGCAGCAAGCAATGAGATTTTCCAAGGGGTCTTTTACTGTGGTATTTAAATTCAAATGTGTTTCCAGAAACATTATTCTGTCAAGTCATCCTAAATGTTATTAGAAATTCAATAAATTCATAAGGAAATCCAAGAAGGATTTCCATTTTAACTATTCTTTTTGTTACTACACTCTCTTCACAATCCCCACTACCATCTGAAAGTTGAGGTGAAGATTTTTCCCTAAAATCTTTTAAATTCTTTAAGTGGGTGCTCTGGGAGAATGGTGGGTTATTTTTTTTTCCCCCAATTTTGTTTGTGACTTGATCTACACTTATCTCAATGTAATTCCCATATCCCTGTAAAACTTTTGCTTTGCACATACATAACAAATCTATGGTTTACAAAGGTAACTATGATGATTGTGCATCCTATTGACATGTAAATCATAACAGGTGAAGGACGTGGGAAAGATTTTCAATGGCATGAGCCATTAACCTAACAAATTCTTACAATTAGCCTTCCTGGAAACCAGCATTTTTATGTCTTACACTATCCATCCTACAAATTTTTAAACACCAAATATATGTCTACCATGTTTCTAGGAAATGAGAATATATCAGTAAATTAAAGTAACAAAAATTTCTGCTTTCAAAGAGTTTACATTCAAGTAAGCAATAGTAATTAACTCTTACAATTAGTCAAGTACTATTTTTAGTATTACATATATAAATGAATTTAATCCTCACAACCTTATGAGATTGATATAATTAGTATCACTATATTTAAGAGAAAAGAAAACTGGGACAAAAAGAGTTAAATGACTTGCTCAGAGTCATACGAATGAAGTCCATCTTGGCTTTAACCTTCAAAGAAAAATCAAAATGCAAATGTTTACAAAAGAATATGATAGAAGCCAAATGCTTAGCTCAGTGCTTGATAAAATCTGGTGAATAAATTCATCTTCACTGAACTATTAGAGGATGTCTTAGTCTATTTGGGCTGCTGTAACAAAATACCACAGACTAAGTAGCTTATAAACAACAGAAATATATTTCTCACAGCACTGGAGACTAGAAACCTGAGATCAAGGTGCCCGCTCAGTGGGGCGAGGGCCCTCTTCTGGCAGACTTCTCATTGTATCCTCACATGGCAGAAGGGGACAAGCAAGCTCTCTCAGGACTCTTTCATAAGGCACTAATCTCAATCATGACGGTTTCACCTTCGTGACCTAATTATTTCCCATAATCCCCATCTCTTAATACTGTTACCTAATGCTATTGTGTTAGGTTTCAACATATGAATTTGGGGGGACACAAACATTCAGACCACAGCAAAGCGCTTTTGTTATGCAGCTCCTTTTTACAACCAGCACAACTAAAGTTGTTAATATGACCATGATAATATTATCCAAATTTATCGAAGTAATATAAGAATATTTCAGTGCTATAAGAAAAATGCAGTTGATAGTAGCCTTATTATTAAACTGCTGCTTTTAATATGAATCATTTTAGCACTTAGCACAGTTAATCACATATACATTAAATTATTATGTAATTAATATCTCTCTATTGCCATCCTCTGGCATTTAAGTGTGCCCTCCTACAATAGCAATGACTTAGCACAATAATATACAAATGCTTTGTATATCAGAAATTTATAGGTTTAGCATTTACCTCTAGGATGCTTTGTGGGCATGAGGATATTAACTGTAATATATGGTAGCCAAATATATCCACATAAATTTGCAATGACGATTATGCCCAACAAGAAACTCTGACCGGACAAAGATGCCAAGACAATTCAATGGGGGAAGAATTCTTAACAAATAGGTCTGAGAGAATTGTATATCTTCATGCAGAAGGATGAATCTGAACCCTTACCTCACACCATACACAAAAAGTAACTTGAAATATATCATAAACTTAAATATAAGAGTTAAAACTATTAAACTTTCAGAAGAAAACATAGAGCAAATTTTGGTGATTTTGGATTACGTGATTATTTTTTAAATACATCAAACACATAAAGAAAAGAAAAAATGAACCACTTCATAAAAAATTCAAAACTTTTGCACTTAAAGTTAAATACACCATCAAGAAAGCAAAAAGACAAGCCACAGACTAGAAGAAAATGTTCCAAATAATACATCCAATAAAGTACTTGCTTTTAGAATATATAAAGAAATTACAGCTCAATAACTAAGAAGACAAACAGCCCAATTTAAAAAAAAATGGCCAAAATATCTGAATATATATTTCAACAAAGAAGATATAGGAATGGCCAATACCCACATGAAGAAATATTCAACATCATTAATCATCAGGGAGATGCACACTAAAATTACGAGATCTCACTTCACACCCACTAGGATGGCAGTGAGCTAAAAAGCAGACAACACCAAATGTTGGCATGGATTTAGGGAAATCAGAAGGAACCTTCATAATAGTAGGACTGTAAAATGGTGCAGCCACGTACAGAGTACTTTAACCTATGTCAGCATGATGAATTGGCATTCTTTACTTTTTAAACTCAAGACATCTTTCACTTACAACTTCAGCAAATAAAAGACAAATATCTAACCTTTCTTTATCTCATAGTCCATGAAAGGCAGCATTAATCGATCATTCAACTCTTCCCCCACCAAACCTACACACGACTTCACAATTTTCTCAACAAAAAATGTTACGCAAATATTTCTCCTATAAGCAGTCCCCTTTTTTTATGGTAATATTACCATATCTGATCTTACATATGTCATATATTAATCTTACCCATGAGCTTTAAAATGGTTTATTTTTTTGTATGGGGGAGGGATTTTTTGCCTATACCTTGAAATTGGACTACAGAAGCCACTATATAGTGGATCTAGCTATAAATCTTGTCTTATACAAAAATCATACACTGTACTAAATTATTAGTCTATATTATTTTTAGTGAAATATTAGTTTATTTCTTTGTCAAATATAACGTTAAAATCCTAAAAAAGTTAGTTTTTTAATATAAGAAAATAAATTATAATATCCATGTGTTAACTTTGCAATAATTCCTGGGCTAATTTTTATTATTATATAAGGCATGCATAGTGCATATAATTATCTAATTTTAGGATTATCCAAGAAAAGTAAAAATATAGAAAGCCTTAAAAGATTCTGATACTAAATCTCACTCATTTCAACTTCTTTACACAATAAAATTTTTATACAGTAAATAATGTTCATTTTTCTTTCATTAAGTTGTTTCTAGCACATCAGCCTCTGTTTGAGCACTGCTGCCTTTGGCAAGCTATTTTGTGCCTCTGCTATCAGTTGTGAAAGAAAACTCAGAGTTGCAACATTAATCCTCCCCTTAATTCTAGTTCTTGACCTCTTGTGTCAAGCTTATAACTATCACTGAATCTCATACAGTTATCTCACAGGAGCATATTTCTTTCATTTCATCTTCAACCTAAATAGAACCCATAGCCTCGAAATCACCTGCTGAGTTCTTTGTTTCCGACCGCCTTAAACCTCACGCTATATGCACCACAGCTAAGTACAAAACCATGTAAGGCAGACTGAATTTCCTGGAATGATTTTTAAATGCTGTTGTAGTCCACAATATTGTAAGTCAAATTGGCTGAATGCAATATAATACACTGTTAGAGTAATAGAACGTGAGATAAAAGTCTTCATTAAGGATCAAATAACTATTATCTTACCCACTTTGAGTGTTCTTTTAAGACACACTTAATGCACTTGTATATATTGATAACAGCAGCCTTGGATTATTAAAAAAAAATAGCGATCTGTCCTATTTAAATGATACCTCAAGCACCTGCTGCCCATAGAAAGGGTAAACATGCAATAACAAATAAATCTGAGATCTGGCTGGTTGTACTTGAATCACATCTTTCCAGGGCACTCTGTGCCATGGGTTGCCACCTTTGTAAAATACTCTCTCGGCACAGTTTGTTTTGGTATTCTGCTCCCCCTGGGTCATTAATATCAGCATGACAAAATACTCAATTAGGCTCCTCTATCTTAGTGTAGTTCTTTTGACAAGAAACAACACTGTGAACCTCTGTGTTAACAAGAACAGGTGATAAAGGGGGTCAAATAGCTAATCACAGCTGCCAATATCAGAGAGTTACTTGAAACACAGAATCTAAAAGCCAGCTATTTAGCTGAAGCCCCAGGGAGTGGAGTTTGCTTTTCTAACTCCCAGTGTGCTCTCTTCTTTCTGGTTGTGCCAGGAGCACTTTCTCTCTATACAGCTTGGCAGCCCATTAAAGCAAAGAATTCTTTAGTCAGTGAAGCAATAAAGTTGAATAATTGCTGCCTTGAGTCTTTCTCAAAGTCATTTGAAAGATGACCATTGTAAGATAGGTTTACTTCTGGTAAATGATCTGTGTTAAAGAGCAAGCTACAGAACAGCAGGACTAGCTGGGCAAAGTACCTGGTGGTGGTGGCGAAGTGGCAAGTCACTTGCTTAAAGAGCAGCCACTGCTTTGGTGACCAGGGCTCTGCCGAACTTTGATAAGCAATATGGTTTGGCCTGCACTGCTGCTAACATTTACTGAAAGATGTTAGATCGCCTATTACTTTATATGAAGTCATGAAACACTTGCCTTTATAGGCAAAGATAACCATCTGGTCACACAAAGCTCAGTATGGTTAACACTGGGAATATGGGAACAAAGGCTGTGGGAGAACACAAACTGAAAAAAGGTGCAGCCCTACCCTAAAGTCATTTCAAAGCTAATAGAAGAGATGGAAAAAT
>NW_011888889.1:2611332-2612881 GCF_000151845.1 Pteropus vampyrus | reverse complement strand
GCCATTGTGAGGACTGAGAGACTACCAAAAAAATCAAAAAGCTTGGTAGATGGTAAGTACTGGACAAACATTAGGTTTAAAAAATTCTAATAAAACATAAATAACAGAAGAACAAAAACATAAAGAGACACTTCACTGCTCTCTGGAATAAGAAATTGATATCATGGATCTTTCTAGTGAATAGAGCAATGTGCAATTATCTGGGAAGTCTTTGATAGATAGCCATGGTTAGATGGAGAAAAATAGCAAGATTTCCGAGGGGAACAGAGAAGGGAAATGCATTTTAATGAGGATAAGAACAGAGAGTTGTTAAATTGTCAAGTCATAGTAGAATGAAATCACGAAGAAGAGTTTAATCTGATTAAATGACAATTACAGAATAACATGATCAATATTAGAAATCAGAAGATCTTATTTTGCTATTAACTACTTCATTGATTAAATACAGAAATTGAGCTAGAAATTATCCAAAGCTTCTTCCAGACCTACTTTATAATTCTAAGATATTTTTAACATGAAGTTCTTATCATAGTACTCCTTTAAGTAGATTAAAACTGCATCATTTTGAAGGTCTGCTTCAATTTGCTCTTCTGTAATATCTCATTTAATTACACAACTTCATACAATTGCCCAAGTCAAATAGTTTAGAATTATATTTAACTTCCCTGGTTATTTTTAACTCTCACATTTTATTGGTCTATTCCTGTTGACTATTATAGTCATAAAGTCCAAACTAAACTTTTATTTCTTTTTAGTTAAATTAAGACTTTCTCCTTCTTCTAACTTCTCCTAATTCAATTTAGATTTTATTATCAATACTGATTGAGGACTTGAACTTCCAAGTGTGATACTTGGTTGCAATACTACCAGGCTCAGCTAGCCATTGATGGCAGGCAGGCCAAATTCCAGTAGCTCTAAAATATTAACTCAGGATGAATAGGAGAGCAGAATTCTGGTGAAATTCACTGATAAAAAAAAAGTTACATAGCTATGGCCTAATGCTAGTTAAGGAAAAGTTTTGTGTCTGTATGGTGTTTATTTTACAGGAATTTACAGTCTGTGCTACCTAAGTACATTGAAAAGGTAAAGTATATGCAGAGGAATACTTCTGAGGATAGTGTCCAGAAATCACGTCTTTCAAGGAACAGAGAGTGAATTAAATGCTCGAACTTGTCCATATGCTATTTACACACCTTTGAGAAACACTTTAGTATACTCCAAAAAAGGTATTTCTAGTTTCTTCTCATCCATGTGATTCTCAGCTTTCAGTTTGTAAGAGAATTACCTAAAGATTTGATTTAAAGTATAGACCCCCAAGATTAGCCCAGGAGATTCTGCTTGAATAGGTCTGGATTGGAGCACAAGAATCATTATTTTTAACAAACACTCAACTCTTCCTGATGCAGGTGATTTGTGGACCACACTTTGAGAAAAACAACTCCCCAGGGTATTAAAAAATAAAGTAGGCTATAGGTTTTTGTGGAAACTACTCACTGACAGAGTGTTTGTGTGTGTGTGTGTGTGTGTGTGTGTGTGTGTGTGTGTGTGT
>NW_011888889.1:2605057-2610282 GCF_000151845.1 Pteropus vampyrus | reverse complement strand
TCTCTCCTTGTGATCTTTTATTCTCAAGGATGCTAGATCAAATTTTCTTGCCAGATGGCAGTAAACTTCCAATAGGGTCAGAACCCAGTTTGTAATCTTACATCAAAGCTCTGCTTGCATGACACTTGCTGATGTCTCATTGGACAGAAAAAGTCACAAGACAAAGCCATAGTCATTGTGGGAGGGGCTACGTAAGGGAGTATTTACTGGAAGGTGTGATGTATTAAAGGTCTTTATGTTAATAATACACCACATGAAAAATAAGTTGTAATTTTAAGAGAAGGAATTTCTCAAGATAAAGAAAGACTCATAGTTGAAAACTGAGAAGAAATATCAAGTTCCAATAAACTTTAGAAAGAGAGAAAGAACGAGAAAGACAGAGAAAAGAAGCTAATGACAGACTTCCTCCTTAACTAAACTGTCATCAGGCTCCTCCAAGCCTTATTCTTGGCTAGGCCTTGACCTTGGCCTGCCTTTAGCAAGAATCCTGCTAAATCAATTTAGCAAGAATTTCTCCATTCTTGATATCAAATTCTTCACACTCAACCCTTGACATCTAAGTCTTTGGTCTGACTAGTGAAAATCTGTTAGGCTTGTTTAGGAAGAATTCATTTGTCTTTGATGTCTCTTTTTAATAACTTTCCATCCACTGACCCTCTCACTATGCTCCTTGGCTATAAATCCCCACTCATTCTCGTATTCAGAACTGAGTTCAATCTCTTTCCCCTATTTCAATAGTCTTTCTCTCTTACTAAAGTCTTGAATATAGTCTTTCTTATCATTTTAACAAGTGTCAGAATAATTCTACTTTTACACTAAACACAACCCGGCCAGATTATTTCATAATTTTTGTTACAAATGCACAAAAATTAATTGCTTTTATTTTTTTAGGTGCTATATAATGGAAAAGGGTTTTTATTTATAACAAATAAGTGTATATGTAGAGAAAGAGTTATTATGGTTAATATATATGTGTGCGTAAAATTTTAAATTAGATGAAAAAAACTACAAATCGTATTGATAGATATAGAAGAATTAAATCGAAAGGCATGTTAATTTGATAAGACTGCTTAATAAAAAAATGAGTTCATCAAAAACTAATTTGTCATTTACCACAATGTTCACAACACAGAATACCAATAGAGTTCTTCCTAAAAATAAATATATCTGAAAGTGTTTAAATTGTTTTTACAAGAGGAAAAAGAAGTAAGAAATTTAACCAAAGTTAAAGCATTATAAACATACAATAACTAAAAAAATAGTCAAAAGAATCAAAGCAACAGAAGAAAGGATAACCTAACAGAAAAACCTAGTGTAGATAAGAGTATTAGAAGATAAAAAAGACATAATACACAAATGATGAAAAGACAGATTATTTATCCACTCAGCCAATAATTATTCATTGAGTGTGAGGTATGTACCAGTAATGTTCTAAGAACTGATAATATACTAATGAACAAAATGTGCAAAAATTCCTTCTTTTGTTTAGCTTGTTTATTATTGGGGGAGGATACTGGTTATTAATTTTGAAAATCACCTTACTAATATTGTCAGAATAAAACAAGAAATAAGAGGCTAAATGTTAGCTTTAAATAGAGATCCCCAATAATATCTGAATAAATGATTGCTTATTAGGGTAATGAGAAAGCTGGATATTTATTGATGTTAAGAAATTATTCATTTTTAATATGTATAAAGGCATTGTGATTCTTTAGAAAATAAATACCTTAATCTTTAACCAACGTATGCTGGATATTTATAGACATACCCATATGCTGGGTATGATATATGGAATAAAATTCAAAATTACCCAGTTGAGGAGAGACAAGGGAGTACATGGGCAATTGATGAAACAAGATTGGCAAAGAGTTGACCATTTTTGAAGCCAAGTTGTGAGTGTATGGGGTTTATTATACTATTTCTCCACTTTTCATAATAAAAAAAAAAATTTTTAAGGTATAGATATAGCATATTAATTAACCAAGTTTAATGGTTTGAACTGTCACAAGGGCAAAATAAAAACCAAATGACAAAGGAGTAATAGAAATCAATATGAAAAATAAGTAAATAAATTTCCATTTCTGTATTGAACACATTTTGTTCTCCAAGAAGATTATCATTTAACCAAAGTTAAAGCATTATAAACATACAATAACTACAATTTCCATTTCTGTATTGAACACATTTTGTTACTACAATTTCCATTTCTGTATTGAACACATTTTGTTCTCCAAGAAGATTATCATTTCCTTTTCTCCAAGTATTTTGCAACATATCTTAATCAACAGGAGCAGTTCAATTATTGTCTATCTCACTAAATAATAATTTTAACGTCTAAGCAATGACATGATTTAGTCTCATTGACTGAACTTATTTCCTTGATCCTCTTGAAAATGAATACTTTTTTGGTAGTTTCATTGTCCAATTATTCAGGCTTAAATGTTTGGAGTCATTTTTGAATTCTATTTCTTTCTGGCCCTTCAAGCCCGATCTCCAAATTCTATAGATTCTACTGCAAAAAGTGTTTCACGCAATCTGTTTTTTTATATCGCCAACCTCAGAAATTTAGTTCAAGCCTCCTTAATACTTATAAAGCCTCTTTTCCTCCCAAGTATCATTACATACTTCCCCCATATAATTTTTCCTAAAGCAAAGATTGAATCATATTACTCTTTGATCCAAATTCAGGTGTGGCTTCTCATTGTTTTTCCAAGGGAAGTATAGTAAATGGAGGAAGAGGAATGGCATCAGAAAATCTGAATTCAAATTCTGACTATGTAATTTAGTCGCTGTATTTCTTAGACAAGTTATAATCTGAAAGGAAATAATATAAATAAAGTGGTGTTCTATGAAATCTTTGAATTGATGGTAAACCATCATAATATTGATTATCCACCAAACCTTCAAATAATGTTGTTTCTTTCAACATTGTTTCACTGTAACATTAATGAGATACCATAGGAACTTAATACTTGTTTATATCAATTAGCCTATGGTAAAACTGGTTTCATTACACAAGTCGCAGAACCTATTAACAATGTTAAGTGAGGATATACTGTATACATAAATGATAGAGCATCAGCTTGCTATGTGTCAGCCCTTGTTCTAGGTACTGGATATCTACAAGCTTTATTCATAATTTTTACCCAGATGCTAATTAACTTGCCCCGGATCACTGAACTAATTAAAGAAGAAACTGAAAGTTGAACCCATTCTCCCCTCTGCTAAAAATCTGTGCTCTTAGCCTCTACTCTACACGGTCTCATTACTAATGAAGGGGAAAATTATCCTAAAGTGTCGTGTTTATTAAAACTTATTACCTGACCAAAAACTGGCCAACTATTAAAATCTGACAGTAGCTAAATTAGAGTGAATTGCAAAAAAGCATCTGAACACCAAAAAAGAGAACAATGTTCCAAAATTCACCACACTACACCCCGAAGGCACAACAGGAAATCAAAATTTGGCATCAAGCCAGCTTTAAGCTTTCATCATTTTAATTTCCAAAGATTATTATTTCAATTTAAGTAGCTTATGTGATTTACTCTCATAGGTCAGACCAAAAAGTCAGCAGTGATTTGGAGAAAGACCCTACTATTGTGTTCAGTGACATTTTATATCAGCAGGAAGTAACCATTTATGCAATTATTTTGTGTAATCCTTACATTCCTATTGGTATAAGCTACAGAAAAGAAAAAATACATGTACATAAAATGATCATGTTCCTTAGCGTGAAATTAGACAAAACGCTGTCCCATTGCTGATCCTTTCTTTCCACTAAAACGTAGTTATGCCACAGAAATACCTACAAGTAAGGGAAAATTTAAAAAAAAAAAAATTTTTTTTGAAATGAACCAAAAACTTTTTTTGAAATGAACCTGGGATAGGAATATGTTTTCATTACTTTTCCATTTTATTTCTCTGAAACTCAATTTCTCCTTGAAATATTTTCTATCTATAAAACTAACACAAAGACACAACTACATTCCTTTAAAGATATTAGGAACTAGAGTGATAATCCTAAATTCAAAATTGCTGTCTCTGTTTTATTAATTGTAGTGGCCATTAATTTTGTCTTTTTCTTAATTAATCTTGATCCGCCAATAAAAAATGTTAGTTCTTTAATGAGGAAAAAAAAGCATATCGCTTCTTCTGTATTCTATTTATTAGCTAAGTATTTTTCTAAAAAGTTAAATCATAAAAAAATAGGGCTGATGAGTCTAAATAAAGATTGCAAGTTTTAGGATTCATATAAATGATGTAATTTACACTTGAATAGTACTTTTTTATCTTAGTACTTACATGATATCTACCTGAAACAATAAAAAATGTATAGTCCTTAAGATATCAATCCACTTCATACAGGCCTGGCAAAAGACTTAGAACAGATGCTACATAATTCCCAATCTTGTGGCAACCTGCAGTGATTATGGACGTAGGGGGTGTGTTGGTCAGAATTCTCCAGAGAAACAGAACAAATAAGATTATATATGGTGAGAGAAAGAGAGATTTTAAGGAATCGGCTCATATGGTTGTGGGTGCTGGCAAGTAATTCTAATAGCAACTGAAGAAGCAGGATATCTGGAAAATTATAGTATTGCCAATTAGAAGATGAATTAGGAAACAAATAAAATAGTCCATACATGACAGAAGTAAAGAGGAATGAAGAAGAGAATTATAATTGTCAAAATACACTCAACGGGAATAAGTGATCAAGTGAATAAGAAGTATGAACAAGAGAATAAAAGATGATGCTAATGTTTATCTTAGAAGAGTGGTAACATGTATGCACACACACATACATGCATGCATGTACAATGTGAGGGAAAGGCTAAACCTAAAATGGAATATAATTTGGATATGAATGGGGGAAATTAAAAGTAGAAAATATATTGATCTTAGTATAAGTAATAGATTTGGGATTCTTTGGTATAGAGATTGTAGTTAAAGCCATTGGAACAGGTAAAATTGCACAGTCCAGAGTACATAAAACATGATTTTCAACCTGCCTGAGTAGCAGGGAGAGGGGCAGAGCACTTGATTTTCTTTAGTGGTATATTTGTTAAAGCATATTCAATACCCAATGTGTATGAAAACAAGAAAGTTTGACAAGATTTTGGCTGAGGAGACATACAGATATAAAATGTTGCTGCATGGGATAATGCACATATTTAAAAAGATGGATACATTTTTACAGTAAAAATAAGAAAACAGGGAATATCAAG
>NW_011888889.1:2597264-2605007 GCF_000151845.1 Pteropus vampyrus | reverse complement strand
AAAAAAAAGCATATCGCTTCTTCTGTATTCTATTTATTAGCTAAGTATTTTTCTAAAAAGTTAAATCATAAAAAAATAGGGCTGATGAGTCTAAATAAAGATTGCAAGTTTTAGGATTCATATAAATGATGTAATTTACACTTGAATAGTACTTTTTTATCTTAGTACTTACATGATATCTACCCGAAACAATAAAAAATGTATAGTCCTTAAGATATCAATCCACTTCATACAGGCCTGGCAAAAGACTTAGAACAGATGCTACATAATTCCCAATCTTGTGGCAACCTGCAGTGATTATGGACGTAGGGGGTGTGTTGGTCAGAATTCTCCAGAGAAACAGAACAAATAAGATTATATATGGTGAGAGAAAGAGAGATTTTAAGGAATCGGCTCATATGGTTGTGGGTGCTGGCAAGTAATTCTAATAGCAACTGAAGAAGCAGGATATCTGGAAAATTATAGTATTGCCAATTAGAAGATGAATTAGGAAACAAATAAAATAGTCCATACATGACAGAAGTAAAGAGGAATGAAGAAGAGAATTATAATTGTCAAAATACACTCAACGGGAATAAGTGATCAAGTGAATAAGAAGTATGAACAAGAGAATAAAAGATGATGCTAATGTTTATCTTAGAAGAGTGGTAACATGTATGCACACACACATACATGCATGCATGTACAATGTGAGGGAAAGGCTAAACCTAAAATGGAATATAATTTGGATATGAATGGGGGAAATTAAAAGTAGAAAATATATTGATCTTAGTATAAGTAATAGATTTGGGATTCTTTGGTATAGAGATTGTAGTTAAAGCCATTGGAACAGGTAAAATTGCACAGTTCAGAGTACATAAAACATGATTTTCAACCTGCCTGAGTAGCAGGGAGAGGGGCAGAGCACTTGATTTTCTTTAGTGGTATATTTGTTAAAGCATATTCAATACCCAATGTGTATGAAAACGAGAAAGTTTGACAAGATTTTGGCTGAGGAGACATACAGATATAAAATGTTGCTGCATGGGATAATGCACATATTTAAAAAGATGGATACATTTTTACAGTAAAAATAAGAAAACAGGGAATATCAAGGCAGAATTCTATAGAAGATCAACAACTCTGAGAAAGGCAAAGGAAAAGGAAGCAATAAATGAGGGTAATTCTCTGGTAGCTTATTTTATTAACACACTAATTTCCATTTTTACAACAGACTATATGATTTACAAAAATTGTTTTCCCTGGAAGAATAATATTGAAAACAAATGAGCCTCTGGTAACCAAAAATTTTCAAAATAAAGTAATATTTTGTCTAATGATCAGTAACATCCTTTGAGGAATAGTTCAGCAAGTATGGAATGAACCAAGTATTTTGAGATAGGGATATGTTTGAAATGGGACATATGGAATGATTCAAAAATTCAGGGTACCAATATATACTCTTACTCTTAACAGGAGTCTATATTTCATCATAAAATGTGAACTACTTTGCTAACCACTCCAGGAGAGATAATGAGGTTAAGAAAGAGGTTTGTGAAGAGAATAAGAAGCTAAAGCCCAGAAATTTCTCAAGTTTTAGTCAATAGTTTTTAAATAGGAAACTGAAGAAAGACATGCGTTGGTTCCAACTATTCAGTGATCAGGGCACATATAGTTGTATAGTCGAAAAATGGAATAGAACAAAAGAAATTTAAACTACTGTGAAAAATTATTCCTACCTAACTTCTACATCCAACTGTGTAAGTAACAGAGACAGATGAATTGGCTAATTTTAAACAAAAGGAGATAAGAACTAAAGGCAGGCAAATCATGAAGGAATATAACATAATAACACCCAAATATCATGAAAAGCAGCAGTAAGTAAATAGGTCCACAACTAAAAAAAAAAACTTTAAAATTCGATTTTTAATTCAAATTCTTTTTTGACTGCTTCGACATTTTTATTTTAACAAGAATCTTATGAAAAGTAAAGAGGAATATTTTAAAAGAGACAAGATGTACTTTTCTTGGAGTTCTGTAAGACCATTCTGTAAAATCATGATATATGGACCAGGGTGTATGTGTGTATATACACAACTGCATTTAGATATGTAGATACATACAATCTATATATCTAGATAAATAGATGATAAATATACATAGATAGATAGGTAGATGATGATAGATGATAGATGATAAATAGATAAATAAATAGATGATAGATAAATGAGAGAGAGAGAGAGAGAGAGATGATAGAGAGGCACACATAATCAGGTGCCAATTATAACAAAACCAACATACGATTACAAATTTTAGGTACTACATTTTAATGTTGGACCAACTTTTTGACACAAATGAAAGAACACTGAATGGAAGGTTAGATTTATCCAAAAAATTAAGTTTTTAATTATACCTTGATAAAATTAATTTCAATCATTCAGTGGTTTAATTGACTAATACAAATGATCACTTATTTTCAAGTATTTAGAAGCACTTACTGGCAAAAATCGTTAGAAGCAATTCTCAAATATTTTTTAAAACAAGACTCTCTATATGACATGTCTTTGCTGTCACTAAGATACAAGCTAGAAATTTAGATGGTTTGTAATTTTTTTTCATTTACCTAAATTTTTAAATATAGACTTTTTTCCTCAAGAGCATGTCAAATTAATACGGTTATACAATTAATCAAGTTCAAACATATAACATTATTCTGTTTTCAGTCTTGACATACATGGCGGCATAAATATCATAATAGCTATTGTAATTTATGATTATTCAAACATTATGTCAGGGATACAAAAACTGAGTGAAAGAAAATACGCTCAGTGCCACCTTTATATATGTGAAATATTCTGTATTAAGTTATTCTTACATGGACCGACCTACATAGCCACTAAGAAATCTTTCAGCTATTTCTTAAACTGTTTTCTTAAACAGTTTTCTCTTTCATAATTGCTCAAGAATTTAGGATTCTACATTTTAGTGAACTTCCAATTTTTTTAAGTCTAACAGGAATATGAATACAACCTTAGAATCCTAAAAAAGTAAATATATTTACATAAATAGGAAAAAATATACTCATAGTAAGATTAATATTTAGTATTAAACTATAATTAATATTGCGTCTTTGCAGAATAAAAAAATTGTTCTTTTAATATTCATTTATACAATCAATAGCACAAAATCTTCCTGATTTTCTTTGGTCTTGCACTCAAAAAATTATTTTTATATTGTAATTTTAATAAAAAAGATATTATTCCAAAATATAAGGTGTTTAAAATATATAGAAGTACTCTTTGACTAAATAAAAATAGTTATTGTTTCTACTGCAAAACCCACATAATACAACTTGTTTTCTATGTTTTCTGAACCAAGTCTCTCATAAGAAACAAACATCTAGGATTACCATTAAACATGAATATGTTTTGAAAGAGGCTAATCTTACTTGAGTCGAATTAAATAGGGTTAGACATGAAAGTCCACATGAATAGTCTATTTCCTGTTTCGTCTCAGCAAAGTAGCTGCCTAGAGAGGCTCTGAGTCTGCAGCTGTCATCTTCCCCTGCGCTTGACTGATGAAGGAGTCTTTTGTTCTACTGATAAGTGATACATTGTGCACTGCTCAGGTGCCCAGAACAAAAGTGTAAGGCACACAATGAGCCTCTCTCCGGTCAAAGATGAAGAATAAAAGTAAAACTAGCTTTACCTGAGATGCGTTTCTTTCAATGAAACTTCCCTTGCCCATTCTAAAGGAAAATATCATTTTGTCTGTTTTTAAAAGCTTACTCTATAGTTTGCTCCTCCCCCCGCCACCCCACCCCACCCATTCTAGGGATAAAAGCAACAGGAACATAAGGTCTTTTTTTTTTTTTAATTAAATGCTTAAGTTGGGTGAATTGCAGCTGTTTGAAAGGATTGTTAGAATGACTTTAAGAAAAGTTGCCTCAGTGTGTCTAAACAATCAGATACAATCATTTGAATAAGCATTGACATCTATTTAGTTATCAATGTAGAGAGATTTTTTAAATCTTTTTTATGTGTTTTTAAACTCACCTAAAATGTTTTACTCAATATATTCCTCAATGTAAAAAATAACATAAATAAATGTCATTTAATAAATATGAATAAAAAATATAATCCATGATAAATAAAACTTTATGAGAATGCTTTTAAAATCAGTATAATACAGATATAAGTTGTTTAATGAATTCATGTGTTATATTTAAAGAAAATATTGATCTTCTCAAACTGCAATGAGAAAAGCATGGGGGCGGCAGGGGTGGTGGTTGGGGGAGTGGGGATGGGAATTGTCTCCTTTTCCACTCTCCTATCAATAGATGAAGATTTTTACAAGGACATCTTGCTCGACCCAAATGGAATGTGCAGATCCCAGCGACTATAGGCCATACCAGTCCCTTATGGCTAGACAAGTTTATTTCATCAAGAAAAAATTGCACTGCATTATTGATGATTATAGCAACAATTACATGGGTTAGTGCTGCTTAGATGTCAGTTACTGAGTTTTTCTCATCCATCTTCTATATCGGGTTATTACACTTTTATAATTTACAACTCATGATTAATCTGATCATTAAAATCGATGATGAAAGTTTTTTCATATAGCATTTCCATGTTGAGTGCAATTGCAAAATATTTTTTGCAAAATAAATAAAAGATTCTCCAACATGTGATTTAATATGATGCATTTCAATGATTCTTTCACCTTTAGATACACCACTAGCATTGTATGTAGTGTTATAATATCTATTAAATGTACACATACATTTTATATGCAGCATAAAGGGATATAAATGTTTATACATTTTATATATAAGTGCCTGGAGAGCAGAATTTATGTCAGTTTTATTAACCTACAAATACCAAGAGCCTGGAACAAGGCTTGGCAAACAGTAGTGCAATATTTGCTTAGTTAATTGGTAATGAGATGGTAATACAAATCTTGAAGTTAGGCAGAAGATTATATAACTTCCAATTCGTCAAATCTGATTATTAGCATTGATTCTATTTATTGTTTTATTCTAAATATTACCCAAAATATCTTAAGTATTTTATATATCATTTGCATTTTATTCCAAGTTCTGCAATAAATTAGGCATATCTGAGCTAGATAATATATTTGGCACCATCTTCTACAATTTATTCTTCTAGGGATCCAGAGAATTAAAGAAATTAGAATTCTAAAATGTTCATTACTTCTATTACAGCTTAAGAACATAAATTTAAATAATGATAGATTAGTGCATCAATGCATGAAATGAATAACACCCTTTTTCATTTTTGATAGCACTGAGAATGTCAAAATCAAAAAGTTCTAATCTTCCTCGGTGTTCCTTTAAGTTTGGTCAATAGAGAAAGAAGAGAATAAATATACTTCATATGTTTACTATCACATTTTCCTGGGACCAACGAGTTGGAATTTTTTTAGACAAGTTTATTCCTTTTGGTAATCCAAAGGCCGCAGCTACCCTCTAGGGTCATTTGGAATCTCTTGTGACCCTGATGAACCATCTCCTTCAAACCTTTTTCTCAAGTCATGTAGCTGGTAAAAGGAAGCATATTGCATTGTAAAATCCTCCTATAACAAAACTAAAATCCAAAATTTGTATGGAAGATCTTTGAGCATCCCATCAAGCTCTCAATAAGCAAGAGACTCAAGATTAAATTTTAGGATTAGGTAGATAAAGCAAATGCTGAATCTAGTTAGAGTTATCTTGTGTGTGTGTGTGTGTGTGTGTGTGTGTGTGTGTGTGTGTGTGTATTTTGTAATATACATGCATGTATCAGAGAGAGAGGAAAGAGAGGCAGAGAGAGAGTCTGGTTGAGGAAAACAATAGATTTTCCAGTCAACTTAGAGAAACAGAAAATATTGGTATTTTTACTTTTCACTCCTGTAATTATGTACACCATTAAAAATCTATAATTCAGTAGCTAAAAAACTCACACTGATTAAAGAAGTTAAGCTGAAAAAAGCATCTTCAAACATCTTTGAGAACTCAATCACCAGCTTGAGCCAGATCTGTTCCTTTGTTCTAGTTACCTCTGATTCCATCATCTTGGGCTCGTAGAGACAATGCTTTATGGTGCTTAGTTTTTATCTGCATACATGTAGGAAAACAAACTATCCTAACCTGTGCTGTTCGCATGGGAAAGACACCTATGCAAACACAAAATGCAGCATCTTAATTTTCTTCAAGAAACTGGGCTGTAAAATTTGTAGACTGACAACTAATAGATCCTAAGTAACCACTTAATGTCTCTGTATTTCAGTTCTCTATTCTATAAAATAAAAAAGATACCAAATAACTTATGGTTTTTGAGGATTACATGAGATGCAACATGAAAATGTACTTTAAAAATTCTGAGGTATTGTACAAACATTTTATACAATAATGAGATTTTATTGGTAAGTACTACAGGATTTATCAGTCAAATTGTCTTTAAGTATTCAACTGGAAATGTCTTGCATTTATTCCAATGAACTGTCATTACTAAAATGTATTTTAGAAGTCTTCTTTTAAAATCCCTTCAGGGTCTGATTATGATTCTCATGAGATTATTAACCTTGTTAGATCATAAGTTACTTTTACTGAAGCTAATCATCAACATTAATTCTCAAAATTTGAGACATTCCCATTAGGTAGACTTAGGCTTAAATTTAAGACTAATTTATTAGTCAGTCAGTTAGTTAGTTAGTTAGTTAGTTAGTTAGTTAGTTAGTTAGTTAGTTTTGCATATGAACTGTTTATTATGATTAAATACCATTTCCAGTGCTGTCTGTTGAATCCTTCTGTGCCCCACACTGAGCCCCAGGAAGGGGTCTCAAGTAAATGATGGGCCAGATGTGACCTCTCCCAATGCCAGCACAGGAGCCCCTTTCTGAAAAGGCTTTATTATGTGTGAGGAGAAAGGGGGTCATTCCTTGGCAGCCGCCTTCCTCATGTCCCCAAGTACATTGCTCGGCTCCTCCCACTTCCTCTTGGCTCGGATGTGTGTCCCCACCCTTTTCTTGATGAATTTCAGGGCCCATTTGTCCTTGGAGACCTTGAGCAGCTCCGTTGCGCGCTGCTCGTGGAGGGCAATGCCACACACCTCTCGGATCATGTCCCGCACGAACTTCGTGTGCTCGGTGGGTCGCCCGCGGCGGCGGCGGCGGCGGCTGCGCCTCAGCTTGCTCACGTTCTTGGTCACCTTGGGAAACCTTGGTGAGGTCCCCGGACATTGGATAGCGCAGAGCCATGGTTTCGGCTCTTCCACGGCGGCGGAAGGCAAGACTAGTTTATTTTTAAGGAGAGTGCTTAGATGATGATAGCACTTATTGGAATATTGAGTCCTGGCTAGTGCTATTTATAACCAAGTCACATTTTTATAATATAGTAAATAGTCTATAATTTCTCTCTCTCCGCCAAGAGGACTAGAGGAAATATATTTAAATCAGATGTAACTTTTGCTTAGGAATCATCTTGTCCACTCAGTAAAGACGTTTATATTAAAAATGGGATGGCAAGTGTTTATTCATTCAATCAAGCAATTAAAATATATTTTTCTTGAATTCTTACTGGGAATACCAAGTTTTAGCCTTAAAGATACTCAAAGTCTAGTAGAAGAGACAAAGTAATATCAGTGAAAATCTGAAAGAGAACAAGATTAGAGAAGGTACTACGGAGAAGGGTAGGTTTATAGTAAGCACTATTTATTAGCAGTTACACAGAAATTCTACCGCTGAAGCTTTTGAAAGAGCAGC
>NW_011888889.1:2592384-2597190 GCF_000151845.1 Pteropus vampyrus | reverse complement strand
GTTTTCTATCGCGTTCCTAAAGCACAGATGCTGAAAAGATTTCAACACCCTTAAATTGAGCTCAATGTCTGCTAACTAATAAATATATACTGAGTGTTGGATACTGTCCTAAGAAGTGGAGATAGTTTTCGACAAAAGACACAGCCTTTTCCTGTGTAGTTAATGGTAAAGCTGAAAAGACAGATCTTAAACTATTTCAAAATAATTAAATCATTTTAACTGCAAAGTGCTGGAGAAGGATACAAGATGCTCTGAAAGTATATAATATAGAGAATTTATCAGATTTCAATATCCATCTGTTTTTATTTGCAAAAATGAAGACTGTTTAGTTTTTAGAAAAATAAAATTACCAAAATATGAATATGCTGCACAGTAATCATGAAAGCTGCTGTTATATTTTGGGTAAAAGCCACACGCAGGCTATCTATGAACCAATGTTTTATCATTATCAGTAACGACTTCAAGAAGCTAATTTTTGTTTAGTTCTTTAAACTTATCTCTATGTTCAAAACTTTTTTCTAGTTCAAAATCTGTCAAGTAACTTTGGAAATTCTGAACAATTCAGGACTGCATGGGCTTTAACTCATCTGTTGTATTTTCTAAGTGGCTAACAAGTTATCCTTTGATCTCTGAAGGAATTCATCAGTTAGAAGGCAGGGATTAATCACTGGATTTCTATCTGGGTTCCACATTGAAAAACAACATAAATTATTTTAAAAACAACTTATAAATTTTATCAATTTGAAATTGAAGCAAGAAAAATTTCTATACTTTGCCTCAAGATCATATCATAATGTTCTAGGCAACCAAAAACTTTACTATGAAAGAAAAGTTAACTGTTACATTTTAAGAAAACAAAAATAAATTATTTTGAAAAATACCAAAGATAAAAATAAGAGAAAATAAGTTGGAGAACTAAGAGTTTTAAATTAAAGAGATTTTTAAAGTAAAATAATTTAGAACTGTCTCCAAACTAATCTGAATAATTGTGAGAAGTTTAGTAAACACCACTATATGACAACAGGAATCACATAGGGGGGCAAGGACAGTCTGTGTTATGGGCAATCAAACATCAAATTTACATTCCTGTCAGTTTGTAACACAAATGCTCCTTTAAAGCTTTAGGTGGAGGCTAGATCACAACATTCCTATAACCATGCCTACTTCTTGTCAAAAACAAAAACTTAAGAAAAAATGTGATTTATTGTTCCCCTTTCCTTAGTTCAATCGTAGAAATAATATATGATTAAATCTTACTGTGAAAGTCAAATATAGGGAGTACTAGTTTCTATAAAAAAATGACAACAGCGTAATTCTTCATCTTTCTACTTTCCTACTTTAATAACATATATATGAACATAAAAATGTATTTAAGTATTTATAAGCTACATTTTCATAGATGAGGAGACAGAAATGATCATACATTCCAAATAATAAGTGCTAACAAAGGCAAAAACAGACAAACCACCCACAAGGATAGGTCACGAGGAAGAATAAAGTTCGGAAGAGCTGAAGATGGAAGATCTCAGAAGCCTTAAACAAATATCTCCACACAAAAAGAGAAGGCCCTACCTGTGAGGGGCCTGTTTGGAAATTGAACAGAGTAAGATTACTATGAAAGAGCAGAGAGTAAATTCAGAAAGTGCCCAGTGTGTAGAAAATGGAAGAGAAAGCTTGATTTGAAAAGCTTCAGCAAAATGCAACTTCTAAAAGTGAGTCTAATATTTTGAAAGACAAAGAATGTGAAGAGATCTAAGAAGCTCAGAGCAGGTGATAGAAATTCTCCTGTACTCATCTAAGCTGTGAGAGCCAAAGAAAAAGTGACAACTGAGAAGGTCCATGTGTTATTACCTTTGCTGAAATGACACAGAAGTAATCCCAGGATATTGATTCTGACATATTTCTCACCCTATCCCCAAAATGCACATTCCTGGAAACTTCTGCTGCTAAATAAGAAAAATTCATCTTCTAAAATATGGATAAGATGAGGGTAAAATAGTGTTCCTCCATACAAAGATTTGAGGTGCAGTGTTTAGTTTGGTTCCATTTTGTTCTGTGTTGTTCAGGTTCAGATCTCTTATATCCTTACTGATTTTTGTTTAAATTAATTATATAATTTAAGAATAGTTGGTATACAATCTCATATTGGTTATATTAGTTTCAGGTGCATACATCTGAATCGTAATATAGTGATTTGACATTTTTTTACCTTATAATGTGATCACCCCACTAATTCTAGTATCATCTGTCGCCAAAAACATCTGGCCCCCAGCCCTTCCGTTTTCGGTAACCATCCCTTTGGTCTCTTGTTTCAATGAGTTGAGTTTTATTTTGTTTGTTTGTTTGTTTGTTTGTTTGTTTGTTTGTTTTGGTCAAGTAGTTAACTGTTTATTGAAAAAGCTGTATAGAATTCCATAAGAAAATGATGGAGGAAAAAAGCAATGTAATTTTCCTTCACATGAAGGAAACACAAGAAAAAGTATTTTCAAAAAGTTAATGACAAATTATAACAGTCTGAACATAAAAAAGAACCAAGAAAGAAAGAAGAAAGGAAAGAAGAAGGAAGAAAGGGAGGGAGAGAGGGAAGAAGGAGAGAGAGAGAGAGAGAGAGAGAGAGAGAGCTGACTAAAATTATAGCTATTTAGAAAAACCAAAGGCAAAAATATAAGAATTCAGAGAAGAAATAAATCCCACTCAGAAATGAAGATTAAACTACAAAGAGCACAGGTGAGAATAGACACCATACTAAAAGGCACAGAAGAATGAGACAAAAAAAGAGAGAGAAAGATTGTAGAGAAAGTCATCTGAGAGATACAGAAGATCTAACATGTGTCTAATTGGTACCCCTTAAGGCATGATAAATAAATTGATGCATAATAAAAAAGTATAAATATTTTAAAGTAGAATGAGAAAACCTGGCTGGGAAGAAAGAATACCTGAACCCAGACTGATACAGATTTTGCTACCATAAGTGGTTCTAAAAGAGCGGAATCTTCAGAAGGGGCTTTTTGAATTGGTTGTGGGTTTTCTAGAATTTATTCTTTAATCTGATTAGAGTCATAAGCACTAATAACTTTTTCCAGTGATTAAGAGGGCACTGGTATTCCACGGCATAATGCGGCAATAGAAATATACAAAATAGCACCAGTGGCTCCTCCTAATCAAATATTTATAGAAAGCAAGGTTTTGGGTGACCATGCATTTGCTACCTTAATTTTGGAACATTTTGGTCAAACTAAGGAATATAATGGCATTGACTGATTGCTCCTAATTGTGCTGTGGAAAATAGAAAATGAAAAAGATGAACTCAGCGTTTCAAATTCATAGCTCAAGCATACATTTTGCAGTTTAATTGGGAAATAAATTGTCTTTTCAATAAATGTAACAGGGTCAATTGGAAGCCATACAGAAAAATTTAATAATACTCTTCCCTATGTCACTGAGATAAGTCACAAAAATGACCATAAATTCTTCCCATCCTTTTAAGTACATCCCTTGTGCCTCTCCTCACATAAGAAGTCTAATTATTTCTCCTCTTGAATCTGATGACTTATTTAACCAAAGAGACATTAACAAATGTGATACAAGCAGAGCCTTAAAAAGCACTTGCACACTCAGACTTGCCCCTTTTTGTTCTGGAAACTCAAAAACCATTATGAGAAAAAGCCTGGACTAGCCTATTGGAGGACGAGGTATCATGAGAAGAGCAGCCCCAACTAACCCGACCATCTCAAGCAGCTACAGAATTGTGAGCTAAATGAAAGGGCTGCTGTTTTAAGCTACTACATTATAGGATGGTTTGTTACATTTGTGGTCCCCAAACTTTCTGACACCAGGAACCAGTGCTCCTATGAGAATCTAATGCCTGATGATCTGAGGTGGAGCTGAGGTGGTGATGCTAGCGCTGGGGAGTAGCTGCAAATACAGATGAAGCTTCACTCTCTCACCTGTTACTCATCTCCTGCTGTGCAGCCTGGTTCCTAACAGGCCACGGACCTGTACTAGTCTACGGCCCAGGGTTTGGGGACCCCTGTGTTACACAACAAAAGCTAATTGTTATAGTTATATTACACAAAAATTAATTCCTGTTATAAAATATATGCTATGGGGAAGTAATATACAACATGGTGACTACAGTTAATAATACTATATTACGTATTTGAAAGTCACTAAGGGAGTCGATCTTTAAAGATCCAATCATAAGAAAAAAAGCTTTGTAACTATGTACGGTGACAGATATTAACTAGATTTATAGTGGTGATCATTTTGCAATATATACAAATATCAAATCATTATGTTGCACAACTAAAACTAATATAATGTTACACATCAATTATACCTCAATTAAAGAAAATAATTCCAGATGGATCGTAGATCTGAAAGTGAACAGGAAATCACCAGACCTTCTCTAGAACAGCATGGTCCAATGGAAATATCTGTGCTAATAAAAATATTCTATATTTACTTTGTCCAGCAGGGTAGCCACTAAACCACCTGTGGCTGTTGAGCACTTGCAATGTGACTACTGTAATGAAGAGAATAAAGTTTTAATTTAATGTAATCTAACTTTAATTAATTTCACTTTGTTTAAATAGTTGTATGTGGCTAATTGCTATATGTAGACAAGGTAGTTCTAAAAGAAAACATATAATTATTCTTATCTTTGGGAACTTTGGATAAGCAAAATCTATAAAGCAGGGGAGAAAACCAGTGGTCATATTGGAAAACATTAATTAACCAGTCCACATAAAAATTAAGATTTTTTATTTAACAGAAGGTGTCACTAAGAATGCAAAGGGACAAATC
>NW_011888889.1:2587455-2591621 GCF_000151845.1 Pteropus vampyrus | reverse complement strand
AAAAAATATATAGGTAATAAAAGGGAAAAATAAGAGCATATGTTTGCTTTTGCTTGATTTGGTATAAAGAACTCTCATGAGATAAACAAGATACTAATTCTATAGGTTGCAAAAGTGAGGATGGAGAAAAGAGTGGGAGCCGATCTTCTTAGTGCATACTTTTAATATTGTTTTGATGTTTGAAACATAAAAAATGTGTTATCTACTCAAAAATTAAATTTTAAAAATTAAAATAAATTCAACAATAAAAGAAAATAATTATAATTCCTTCTTTACATTTTCAACTCTAACACTCAGAAATAAAATTATAGCCTGGTGACTATTGTTCCTGATCTTTTTTACGCACTCACATACAGACATACTGTAGTAGTCAGCTATTGCTGCAATAATGCTACATAACAAATGACCTCAAAAATCAGTGGCTCAAAACATTTATTTTTATTGATCAAAAGATTAAGGGGCAGCTTGAGCATTTCTGCTTCAGGCCATAGATCAATTTAGGTTTATTGCAAGTGTTTTCTCTCTTGGATCATCAGTGATCTGGACTTGATTTTTCTCATGGCAGATAGCAGACATGTAAGAGACCAGGCAAAACCACACAAGCACGTTTAAAGCTTCTGCTCACAACATGCCCTCTAACATTTCATTACTCACATTACATGGTCAAGCAAGAGAATGGCCAGGAATATTTAAACACGAATAACTATAGGAATTTAGTATATGACAATGTCAGCATATAATATAAAAAGGGATGTTGATGTATAATTGTCTTACAGATGGAGGGATAACTTGGGAAAAATAAAATGATCTCCCACACATACATATGTACTTATCAAAATATATAGTTTTGATTTGTTTAAATTTGTTTGATATTTTAATATTATTTTACTAGACATATTGTCTTGAAACTTCTTTTCTTCAAACTTAACAATGTATTCTAAAGTATTTTCCATGATAATATATATAATCTTAGCTCAATATTTTGCCTGCTGCATAATTTCCAGTCATGGCTATAGTTTACATATCTATTCCTTCATTTATGAACATTCAGTTTTCAGTTTTCCACTTCTGCAAACACCAGATGCAATAAATATCTCTATATCTAAGTCTTTATGTACATATGATATTTATCAACATTTACCTGTAAAACATGCACAGAAGGAATAGGAATCATCTGATAACCTCATTTGGAAGGAGATTATAACCTCTTACTATGTTCACATGCAGGGCCTAGAATAGAGAAAGTATTCAGTAAAGAATGAATTAATGTTCAAAAATAGACTAAAATCATAGAATCATAGAAACTTAACAATTGTTTCTCTTTTGCATTATTTATCACCCTTTGCCTTATATACCACTATTATTTCTATCACTACATTTTGAGCTACTGCATCTTACTTATTTTATCAAACAAGCAATGAACCTAAGAAAAATGTTTTAAATTCTTTTCTTGGAAAATTATACTCCTAATCCACTGTATTCTGCTCTATTTTCCTTTTTATTTTCTTTCTTTCATAGCAGTTAGTACCTTTCCCCATACTGCATGATTTAATGTCTATTATTGTGTTTATTATCTATTTCCTCAACTTAAATATAAATTCTACAAGGCCAGGAATTTTTTTTAACCTTTTTTTTCACAGTACATATCCCAAAGGCCTCAATAAGTATGCTTCAAATTAATAAAATCTTTAAAACAAATTTCCTGGTATATTTATAAAATGTGTAAATTCTATATGTAACCCTCAAAATATTGAATGGGATCGATAAATTGGGTTAAATAGCATTTTTAAATCTAGCTTTCCCTCTCCTTGCTTCTGTAATAAAAATAGTCTCAAAAGGTCATTTTCAAATAAACTGAGTTATTATGTTCTATAGAGTATCTTCCAGAATGAAATCATGGACTGTACACTTGACAGTTCATGAGAGCTGAAAGGAAAAAATATTCACATGGAACTATGGAATATTTGTCTGCTAAGTAAGAATCATTCAGCACACCTTCTCTATAGCATTAACAAAAGATAAATGGTTCAGTCTTTTTTTTTTCTCACTGAATGCTATATTTAGGTGGAAGCAGTTATTTTTTTTCCTAAAAAAAAAACATACGTCTACGGCCATGCTACCCTGAACAAGCCCAATCCCATCTGATCTCGGAAGCTAAGCAGGGTCGAGCCTGATTAGTACTTGGATGGGAGACCACCTAGGAAAACCAGGTGCTATAGGCATAAAAATTAAAAATAAGGGATTGTAAACTGACAAGGCCCTTGCAATCTGTGAGGTCAACCAAGGGTTGCCTTGCTTAAAAAAAAATATACATTTTTATGATAATTCATGTCCCAGAAATTACTCCATTTTATATATCATTTTTAAATCAATAACCATTAGAAAAACTAGCTTGGTATGTCTCAGGAAATGATTAGTTACTTATTAGAATTCACTAAAATTTCCATGTTTGAATTGGGAAAAACCGAACAATTTCTTGTTTAAAAAAACAAGCTTTTATTTATTTGAGAAATTGGCAAACATTTTAACAACAGATTCACCTAAAAAACCACAATATATAAATAATTATGGCATCATTAACAAAAAAAATTCTGTAACCAATGAAAATGTCTTTACTGACGCCTCAATCACAGTATTTTATGACAGAGTCCTTATTGTTCATTTTAAATAAACTTAAAAATCTTTTTGATAATGTCAGAAAATCAAGGTTAATATCTAAAAGCAAACTCTTGATAAGACTTTCCACCAAGACTATCCTACTCCCTCTTTTTTTGATGTTAGCATTTTAAAAATCTTGTTTTTCACTAAGTCATTCAAGTAAAGGCTTCAATAATAACAAACTTAAAATCTTATGATGTCAACTATTAAAGAGAACAACACATTCTCTGTAATTACTTTTAAAACAACATAGACACTTTTCAATTTACAAATCGCATATTTAAAAATTTATTTGTTAAACATTATAGTTGGTATCTGAACATCTCCCCCAAGTGGAATACTTTTAAGTACATACCACTAAAAATACCCTAGCACTCTCTGATGAGAGGAATCATTAATATAATTATAATTAAAGAGAATTTCTCAATAGAACATTTCCAGGATAGATTATGTTTAATATAATTATTCCTAATTTCCATCTTGTCAAAAATAATTCTTTAGAAGAGGTGCTCAAATTATATATTTTAAAAATTTATACAGAATAATAAGTTGGTAGTGCTTTTTAACAGATAATTGAATAGAATACTAACAACCTAGATGTGACCCAATATTACTCAGTAATATTGTAAATGGTTTATTAAGACAAAATAATTATGTATATTTTTTCTCTGAATTTATTCATCAACTGACAAACATCAAAGTCCAGGGGCAAATTTCTATGGAATCAATTTGTTTTCCATAAAGTCAAGCTACGATGCCAGAAAATAATGTATATTGAAAAACCTCACCTCTGTGTCCAAAGGCTGTGACCTAATTTCTGGGCACCATGCCACATTTCTAGTCATTCAAATAGATGAGTCAGTGCTCTGTGGGCCTTCCACTGGCTAGATCTGCTCAGAGACCAAAACCTCTTCATCTCCTGGCAGACATTCTCAATGATGTCCTCACTTAATGTAAAAGGCAAGCCTCCTTCAACCTGAGGATGAGGACTCAGAGAACAAAGCATTCTCATTCCATTTCATCATTTTATTCCACCTTGGGCTGCTTCCCAATGCACTCACCACCCACTCTGTGTACGATTGGGCAACTACCGTCATTCACAGGTGAATAGATAGATGTCCCTTCTCTCAGTAATAATAATATTTACCTCCCACATAAAAGAGTAAGTCATTCATTTAAGTAAATTTTGCCTTGTGCTTCCTCATTACATAGTCAATAAGCCAAAAAAATTGTAAAAGGACTGGGTCTGATGGTAACCTTTCTGCCCTATTCACCTCAAAACTCCCTCTTTTCCTTGAAAACCATAATTTCTAGAAAAATCTAGGATCTCTTTTATGGATAGCAGAAGAAGATTGGCAAATCACATAAGAACAATGAAAGGGCAAGGTGAAATAGCTAATGATTGAACAAAACTTAATTCTGATTACCAATTAGCAATTTTACAGTTAAATACTGAAAATGTGACAACTTATATTCACGTGGGTACATTATCTCGAATGTGCATGTGT
>NW_011888889.1:2585164-2586370 GCF_000151845.1 Pteropus vampyrus | reverse complement strand
TCATTACATAGTCAATAAGCCAAAAAAATTGTAAAAGGACTGGGTCTGATGGTAACCTTTCTGCCCTATTCACCTCAAAACTCCCTCTTTTCCTTGAAAACCATAATTTCTAGAAAAATCTAGGATCTCTTTTATGGATAGCAGAAGAAGATTGGCAAATCACATAAGAACAATGAAAGGGCAAGGTGAAATAGCTAATGATTGAACAAAACTTAATTCTGATTACCAATTAGCAATTTTACAGTTAAATACTGAAAATGTGACAACTTATATTCACGTGGGTACATTATCTCGAATGTGCATGTGTGTGTGTGCATGCCCTTTCAAATACCTGTGACATTCTAAGTATTATTAGGCGTTTCTTTCAAGATCTCATTTAATCCTCACAAAAACTCTGTGAAGCATATATTATCCCATTATTATATAAGGTCTGCTGGATTAAAATAATACGTTGCTCATAATAAGTACACAATTTCAGTTTCTGTCACTATTATTATTATAAGTTGACAATAATTATATCCCTTCATATTCCCAGTACATTTTTAAATTTGTTAAATTTTAAATAATATTCAGGAAACAATTTAAATATTAAATAGTTCAATATTGGCAGCAGATCAACAATCTACACATTGATTTACTTTTTAAAAATTTAATTTAATGTAATTATTATTCTTTTTTGTACACACACCACTTAAAGAAATTGTAGCTTCCAAAGCAGACCCACTTGAGTACAAGTACCAAGGACGAATTGGTGCCTAACTTGGTAATAATGTCATTGTGAAGAATAAATGAGATAAAGCATGCAAAATGTAGGACACGATTCTTGTTCACAGGTATGATTGGAGAAGAATTAAAATGAAGTACCCTTTATGGTGGGGTTTGTGATTTATAGTGTAATTTGTATAATGAAGAAGTTGAAAAGGTTTTATAATCAAACATTGGTTGTCTTTCTTAATTTTATTTTTAATGGTTATCAGGAAGCTTCAGATTAGTAATAAAACTGCCATTTGGTCTTACATTTCTGCTTTTCTAGGGAGACCCTGTCCTTGGAAATGCAATTGAAGTAAGTCAGAGCTATCCATTTTTATTAAATAAGCGCTCATTATTCTAAAACTTCAAAAAAATAATTATTAATTTATAGAACTAGACAGCAAAGGATCTTGATTAGGTATTCAGAAAAGAGTCCTTGGAACACCTCCTGAGCTA
>NW_011888889.1:2575663-2584214 GCF_000151845.1 Pteropus vampyrus | reverse complement strand
ATGCAACTAAGGTTGAGAACTACTGGTCTAAGCCAATCATTGTAATATCCCCTTTCCATGACTGATTTAGTAATACACATGTGACCCAGTCCTTACCAAGGCATGAAAGTAAGTCTCTTGGAGAGCTGCTGGGAAAGCTTTGTTCACTTCTTTACAATTAGAGAAGAAAAAAAAAAGATATAAGAAAGAGTCCCCCTTCTTCTCTGGGTGTTGTTGATATGAATCTGCTACCCATCTTAAGATCATGACAGAAACCAGCTTAAGAGTAAGGTGACTTTGAAGATATCAAAGAAATAGAAGAAACTTGAGTCCTTGATGACATCTTTGAGCCACTGTATTACCTACCCTGGTGCCTGACCTGCCTCTGGGCCCCTGTAAAATAAAACAAATAAATTATCTTATTATTTAAGATGATAGAAAGATGATGATGATGATGATGATGATGATGATGATGATGAGAGAGAGAGAGAGATCTCTTTCCAAAAAAGTGTTTGAAGATATTAAATTTCAGCTCGTTATCTCATTATACCTTAATTATCTGTTCATAACCAAGCAGAGATTAGTAAAAAGCCAACTGGAAGTACAACTGCCATTCACAATAGAGCATTTCCTAAACAGAAATTGGAGAGTTGGGCAAATTATATGATAAATTGGCAATCAAAGAGTAGCAGAGTGTCATTGAAAACTGCCTTCTCCACATTTTGCATATGGTATAAAACTAAGGAGATGAATGTGCTGTTGATCTATGCTTGCTAAAGGGCGGGGGTTGCTAAGAATTAAAAAGCAAACCTTGCACAATTATGTGATATACATCATTAAATGAGAAATGGTAAACATTTTTTAGAAAACTGTTGTTATTATATGAATCTAAATATTTAGGTTAAATACTGTCTCTAAAATAGCATTTCCTTTTCAAGTATATTTGAAAAAAAAAAAAACTCTCTCCGTTTATAGTCTCTTACATTAAGGAACTGTCAAAAATCCTTACATACTCACAATGTCTATTATGATGAGTTGCCTCATTGTGTAATGCATTTTATACAGTAAAGTAATCTATTCCCAGGCAGGAAACTCTGACTATCACTCAACATCTTTTGGCCACCCATGAACATCTCAGCATCTCTGACTATTAGAAAAGGTTAATAATATATAAAGTATTTATCAAACTAAATCTCAATTTTCCTTAAGTAATTTTTCCTTTCATGGTTGTAAACTAACTCTGAAACTGGGGGGAAAAAAACCCTCTAACTCCTTGTTTCAAAATGTGTTGTCAACTCCTGTAAATTTCTATCTATAAAGTTAAAATCAAGAAAGTGAATATTAGTGGGTTAGTTAACTGTCAACAATGTTGCTTTGGTTCCAGTTTATAGACCTTGGTTATCAAATAAGGAGTATCACAGAAGAATGTTAACCGTGAAGGTGAAAACAAATACCTATTCTCAGCTTTCTTCTTTTATTCTTCCTTTATACTTTTTCTTTGTTGGACTTCCTTTATTCTTTTCTTTCTTTACCCCAGGTTGACCCCTGTCTGTCCTTTGGTCTGATTTCTTTATTTAGTGTCTCCCATCTCCTCTTTCTACACTCTCTTTTTCAAGTATTGTTGTGGGGGGCAGGGGTTGTTGTTGTTTAAGACTCTGCTCTTTAAAGCCATCCTCTGCCTCTCCAATCCTGCCTTTTTCACCAGTACCTCCACTCGATCACTTCATTCTCTCGTTACTTCCTTACCTTGGCACTCAAGGCCCGCAAAGTTGAAGAAATGTGTACTATCTGAAGAAAAAGGTTTACCTTAACCTAGTCTAGCCTATCAAAATAATAATAATAATAATAATTCAAGCGTAAGTAGAGACAATTAGTCTTGGAGTTTTAATAACTTTATGGAACAGCTTTCCAAAAATGCAAACCTAATCAGAATCTCAGGTTTTTATAGAACCAAATGCTTTTATAATGTGCCAGGAATTTATCACTCACGAACATCCCTTCGTAGGAATGGGACTCCACTTACCACATTAGACTTCTTATATTGGGATTAAAAAAAAATCTCTGGGGGCAATGCTTAAAAAGAAGGAAAACAAAAACATCTCAATAATACAGTATAATTAAAAGATGAAAAGAAAAGTTGGAATAATTGCAGACTAAACTTGAGTTGTAATGAATTACCTTGGAATCTAGCTAGATGGTGCTAGAGCATGCATGTGGATAGTTGGTACAGTACATTTGCTGAATGGAAATTACTACTTAAACAGATGTTTCATATTTTTTAGGGTATAGGATTCTGCTAGGAATGAAAGAGATTATCATCATTAGAATTCTTTTAATCTAACTCTTCTGAGAGTGATATTTTGCATTTTTGAAAGGAAAGAGATGCCCATTAATATTTATTACATACATTCTTTGACCCTGAAGTAGGACTGTCAATATTCACATGCAGGAGTTTCATCATTTTGAAATTCTTTAATTTTTTCTAAGCCTTGCTCATTAATGAATAGTATAGTGTGTTCCATGTATTTGTGAAATTCTTCAGCAAAGATAACTGCTTTAAAAATCCCAAGGATCTTTGGGATTTATAGCATTCTGCCAGAAGTTTCTCTTTGATCAAAACTGGCAGTCACCCAGCTGATTTCTCAAGAATTGTTTCCCTCCTTCCAAATTATACAATTTCAGATAAAGCAAATGCAAACACATAGTTCAACTCCTTTACATTGCACACATTTAGCCAAGTACTAATTACTATATAGCCTAACTCTTTGTAACATGTCATTATTCAGTATTATTAATCTAACTTAATTATTTACATATTTTCAGGTACTTTGAAGCTGAAGATAAGCCACTTTTATCAGCAGTGCACTAATTTAAAATGAATCTCTGGCAAACTACTAAATAAAAGAAATAAATAGATTTTAATCATTTGTAGTTAGAATTAGTATTCAGTGTTTTTATTTTTAGTACTTTTATTTTTTCAGAAAAAAATTAGTTTTTTTATTTCTTCAGGAAAAGGCTTTATTTTTATTTTTGTATTTTCATTTTTTAGAAAAATGTTTTTAAATTTTCTTCTATAGAATATGACATAGACAGATGATTATCACTGCCTCCAATTTCTGCTTGTAGAAACTGAGCAAAAATAACAGAATTACCATTTGTATTCAGTATTTGAATACTTCTACTCTATAATTAATCAATATAATAAATATCAGATGTATAAATACACATATCTATGCTCATGCCGAGAATAGATGACTACTTCAGATTTATCTAAGAAAAGCAGGGAAATTAGAATATGTATCCTTTGTAGTGCACATATTCCAACCTTGTTCTTTAGAATTCTATGAAATCCTTAGAAGTGCCACATAACCTAAAATGTCTCACTTAAGTTGCTGTTTTATCTTAATCGTAAGTTTATCTTTAAAACTTCAAATATATACCACACAATATAAGGTAAGAGAGAATAAAACAAAATTTTCTTCTGACCCTTTCTCATGGAACTTTCCTATAAGCAGATATTGAGACTATGTGTATTCCAAGCACCAAAGATTCCTGTGCTTACAGAAGTACTGATGAGCCAACTGCATCCCATTCCAGTCTTAGTCCCTCCCTATTGCATCTTTTTCTCATTCATTTATTTAACATTTACTGAACACCCACTTTGAGCCAGGCACTATACTAGGCAATGAGAATTCAAATAAATCATAAGCAATCTTTCCAGACCTCTAGAAATTCACAGTTTAAAGTGGTTAGGCAAAAACCCAAACAGATGAATAGACTACAATGAGATGCATGCCATGATAGACATATATATGGTGTACAAATAAAGACAGAGTTCAAGACAGACTTCCTAGAGGTGGTGATGCTTGAGGTAATTCTCAACCAAAGACTAAATGCTGGCCAGGTAAAAAATAATAATCCAGCCCCAACAAAACCTCATTTACTTGTAAGAGTCCAGAGAAGGAAGTTGCAAAGAACATGAGAAAAGAGAAGTATTAAAAGAAAGCAGCTCTATAATAAATTCCACTAGCTCCATACTCTAAACTTTTTCCAAATTATAGAGGATCAGATCACAGGCCTTAAATACAATATACCTAAGAGCTGAATAGTATCCTATGTGAATTTTATAACTTGGACAAGTAAAAATAAATTGTTACTTACAGAATTGTCGCAAGGATTAAATGAGTTAATGCAAACAAAAACTAACTAGAACATTGTCAACATGAATTTTCTATCATCTTTTATCTATAGCCCTCAATACCCAGAGTAATGCTGGATATGGAGTACAGAGAAAAACCATAAAGCATAACATATTGAATGCGAAGTCTGTCAGGTTTGCAACTAACTATCAATTACCAAACTCTATGACCTTGGCTCAATTAAGTAACTTTTCTGAGCTACATTTAAACCATTAATAAAATGGGATAATACGATCCACTATACCTTCCTAGACAGGGTCGTTGTGAATATCAAGTGGGATAATATATATTACAGTGCTTAAATAAATATGTCACTGTACATAAGACACAGATTTAATAAAGACTGATCTTAATATTTTTATTAGGTGGAATGTCAATAACGAATGTGTGCAAGTGTGTGTGTGTGTGAGAGAGAGAGAGAGAGAAGAGAAATGCTGATAGAAAAGCAAATGTATTTGGTCTCTTTTGCACTAGGATCAAAGTCAAAAGTAAATGTAATTTTAAAGCACAATGCGTTTAAAAGTACAATATGTTAATGAGAAAAGGCTATTTGTATAATACCTAATAAAGTGAATATTATTAAAATAGAATGACTCTTAAAATCAATAAATCAGAAAATAAATACCACAAATGTAAAAATGACCAAAATATGAACCAGAATTTCACACACACACACACACACAAAAAACAAAAACAGAATACCCAAATGGCTAATAAAACTGTGAAAATTTGATCAAAATTTGTTAGAAATAGAAATGCAAATTAAAATAGGTAAACTTTATCTATCAAATTGTTAAGTGATAAAAATAATTATAATCCCAGTGTTGGCCAATACAAAACAAGGAGATGACTCTCATACATTTCTGGTTAAAATAAGAAATTGAGGCAGTCTTCTCAGAATGAAATTTGGAAATACTATTCATGAGCCTTTAAAATGGTTTTTATCCAAGTAATTTACTTTTAGATTAATATGCTAAATAAAAAATCATGAATAAGTAAGATATTTGTGTAGAAGAATTTTTCATAGAATTATTTACCATCATAAAAACTATAATAAACTAAAAGTCTAACTATGAAGTATTTCATTAATTATGATGTATTTATATAATTATATAATATATCGCCATTTAAAAAATCTGATTTTGAAGGATTACTTAGTATTCTAAAAGTGTGCGGGAAGGATCAGGAAGCAAATTATGTTTACATGATCCCAACTTCAAAATACATGTATTTTTTTGTTGTTGTTGTTGGGAAAAAGATGTCGAGAAAACAATGAATTGAATTGCTATTAATTGTATCAGTTATCTATTGCTGTGTAACAAATTAGCCCAACCTTTAGCAGCTTTTTTTTTTTTTTTTTTTTTGGTGCCGAAATCCGAGAATTTAGCAGCTTAAAATAACATGTATTTATTATCTTACTATTTCTATGAGGCAGGAATCCAGGCACAGCTTAGATGGGACCTCTGCTTCAGAGTCATGAGGTTACAATCACATTATCAACCTGGCCTGAAGTCTCCTCCAAAGGCTTCAGAATCTGCTTTCAAACTCACTTACGTGGTTGTTGTCAAAAAGACTCATTTCCTCAAGGACTGTTGGACGGAGGGTTCTTTGCTGGCTGTTGCCAGACGCTACCTGTTTCTTGCTATGTGGGCCTCTCCAACATGGCAGTTTACTTCATCAAAGCCAACAATAGAGAGTCTCTGCTGGCAAGCCAGCGATCACAATCTTTTGTTACTTAATTACGAAAGTGACATCTCTTCAATGTTACTATATTCTATTAGTTAAAAGCAAGTTACTCAAGGGGAAGAAATTCACAAAACTAAGAATATCAAGAGGTTGGGAATCATCGAAGTTCATGTCAAAAGCTGTCTATTACATCAGTGAATACCTCATTTTTTTCCTTATACATCTCCATTTTTATAAATGTTATTATAAACATATGTTTTATATACTAAAAATTGTTTAAAAGTAAATGTAATAAATTGTCTAATCTGTTAAGAAAACAATTAGGAAAGCTATAAGTAGAGTTATAAAATTGTCTTATGATGTAATAATAAAAAATGCACTTATTTATACAGTTAGTATCCAGGGCGGCTAAAACATATTAAAGAAGAAAGGAAGAAAGGAAGGGAAGGAGAGAAGAGGAGAGCAAAACAAGTGATCTAATTACCAAATACTTGGTGAACAACAATCAGTTAAAAATATAAAAATTATGTCAGTACATTGAAAGATATTTTTAAATTAAAAACGTTCAGCTATACAGAGAAATATCAAAAAGCCAAAAAAAAAAATTAAATGACAAGTAAGAAACATAAAATAAAACATATACCTTCATGTTGTAAAGTAGGAGCTATGTCTGTACCATCAGAATGAAGCTTCACTTACACATAATGGCGAAGTAAAGGGATATTTAATGATTTTGTTAATAGTTTATGCTTGTATTTCTTATTTAAAAATTGGTAAAAATAAATACCTTTTAAAAATAAAGTAATCTAGTTATACTTGACAGATACAGGAAGATGCAAATAATTTTCTCACCTCAGATTTTTCCCAAAATAATTTTAAAAAACAGTCTGACCACTTTAGAGCTATTTTCTGTCTTTCCCACAACTGTTATAAGATGAACAAAATTATACAATCTAAGACACTTTATTCTTAGACTGAAATGTGTCCTTATGCTGTACAAAATCTCTTATGGGGAAAAAGCAGAGCTGTCTGTGAAAAGAAAAGACTTGTGTTTCAGGCCAGACAGTTTATCTGATTAAGGAAAGAGAAGAAGGTTTACAGTCAAAGATTAATTCTCCAGCACCACACAATAAGCTCTCCACACAAGAATTGTGTCACTCCAAACTTCATTCACAACAGTTAAGAAGAGTTTTTCAATTCCTGGTGGTATAATTGATTCTTGGTTGCAGTTGTTTGGCCCAATCTCTTGCAAAATGCTATGAACAATGAACAAGTCAAACATCCCTACAGCTAGTGCCAGACAGAATCAAAAGTAACGGTGTGAGTTGCTCTGCATACAGCATGTGTAATTGGAAGCCAGTTTTATTAAATGAAATAAGACTACAGATTAAAAAAATGTATAGGCCATGCTTGGTAAGTTTCCTCTTCAAAAATATGTTAAAATTAAATCATATAAACAAAATTTTAATGTTAATGAAATAAGCTGATACATTTAGCTAAAGAAAATAATCACTCCAAGAGGTGATAGTGGAATAAAAATAGCTTTATATTGGATATATCTTTATAGCAGGTGAGCAGATATCAGAGAGTCATTCTAAACTTGAGCTTCAGTTTTCCCTTCTAGGTATAAAAAAACTACTAACAGAAGTCAGAAGTAGAATGCTGTCTCTAATGCTTGTGTCTCTTACCTATGAACATTATCCCTTGCCTACAAACATTAAAGATATTTAAGAAGTTAGAGTTCAAAGACCATAAAAAAACAACTCCTATATTATAACAAAGCCAAACAGTTACTTTATCTTTATCTCAGCAATAACATGCAAGACTTTATCTAACATATAATGTTTCTCCTAACTTGCCTTTGTTCCACTGGGTTTGTTTTGGGGTGGGATTGTGTGTGTGTGTGTGTGTGTGTGTGTGTGTGTGTGTGTGTGTGTAGCTAAACTGAGATTGAATCATTATCAAAGCAGCAACTGTAGTCCATCAGCTTAGTCACCAAACCAACCGCAGACATACCAAATGGGTGAACTGAAATAGGAATTAAGCTTCAAACTGGAGTCAGGACATCAATTGTGTTAAAAGATCAAGTTTTCCTTTATGTCTGTATATCAGTGACAGAACATGATTTATGACAAAACAAGATTTATGACCACTTTGTTCAAATTTTATAAACAAGAACTTCATCAACACATAGTTAGAAAGAAAAGAAATAAATTAAAATACATTTTATATCGACTTCCAGCTAATTCCAACAATTCTTTATTCTACCACCAAGAGACCTAGCCCTGACCATTCTGTACCCACTTAGTTCAGCCATGTCCCTATTTTCCAAATAATTTATCGTCTGGACTCTGAATTCAGATACACCTAGATTTAACTCCTGGTTCTTCCACTTATTACTTATAGATCCATAGGTCAAATATTTACTTTATGTGTAAAACATAAGCAGTGTTAGTATCTTTTGTTCAAGAATATCATGAGAGAAGGCAGGTAAATTATTTAGCACAATGTCTTACATATATTAAAACATTTAATATTATTTTATAATGTTAATTATTATTGATTTCATTAACTACATTGATGTAATAAATAAGTTCCTATTGGTATGTTTTGGAGATAATTTACACTTATAACGGATATCCAATACCTTTATTTTAAATGTGTGTAACCAAATTTTTAAAATAGCT
>NW_011888889.1:2567836-2573480 GCF_000151845.1 Pteropus vampyrus | reverse complement strand
ATTGATACTAAGAAATACATAGAATCACACATGTACAGTCGACTAATTTTTGAGAAAGGCAGCAAGAATACACCATGGAGAAACAAGTCTCTTCAATAAATGATTTTGGAAAAACTTGATATCCACATTCAAAAGAATTAAACTGAATTCCTATCTTACATCACTCACAAAAGTTAACTCAAAATGGTTAAAGTCTTATGTGTAAGACCTGAAACCATAAAACTCTTAGAAAAAATTATAGGGGTAAAGCTTTTTGACATTAATATAGCAATTATTTTTGGGATATGACACCAAAAGTATAAGCAAAAGTAAAAATAAACAAGTGGAAATATGTTAAAATAAAAAGCTTCTCCACGTCAAAGAAAATAATAACAAAATGAAGAGGCAATCTACATAATGGGAGAAAATTATATAATATATTTGATAAGGGGTTAATATCCAACATATACAAGAAATTCATACAACTCAAGAGCAATGAAACCAAATAACCCAATTAAAAAAGGGCAAAGGAACTGAATAAACATTTTCTCAGAGAATATATCTAAATGTCCAACAGGTACTTGAAAAGAAAGATGTTCGATATCACTTATCATCAGGGAAATATAAATCAAAACTCTTAGTTAAGATGGCTATTATCAAAAGACAAGAGGTAACAAGTGTTGAAGGTGTGGGAAAAGGAACCTTTGTATACTGTTGGAAAGAATATAAATTAGGGCAGTATGGAGTTCCCTTTAAAAAACTAAAATTAGGACTACCTTATGATCCAGCAATCCTATTTCATTGTATATATACAAAGTAAATTAATTCAGTATCTCAAAGAGATACTGCAATGTTTATTGCAGCACTATTCACAGTAGCCAAGATATTGAAACAACCTAAGTGATCATCACCAGATGGATTTTAAAAAGTGATGTATATACATTATTCAGCTATAAAAAGAAGGAAATCCTGCTGTTTGTAACAACATGAATAAATCTTGGAGGACATTATGCTAAATGAAATAATCCAGAAAGAGAAAGACAAGTACCTTACGGTCTCACGCGGACTTACACGCGGATTTACACACGGACTTTGAGAGCTTGTTTGGAGATTCTAGCCGGGGAGCGCAGCTGTTCGTATACCCTTGACGGAAGGGTCCTCTCCTCTACAGGGGAAGGTCGTCCTCTTGGACTAGCGAGAAGCTTCAGGAGGGAGCACATGGAGTGGTGAGGGAGGAAGGGGACACCCGCTTAGCAAGCCAGATCAGCCGAATCTACGCTGGCAATCAATGGGGCGACAGATGTCGCAGCCAGATCGCCCATTCTCACATGTGGGAGCTAAGAAGCTTAAATTCACAGAACCAAAAAGTAAAACAATGATGGGGGCGGGGATAATGGGGAGGTATTTGTCAAAGAATACAAACTTCCAGTTAAAAGATGAATAAGTTCTGGGATCTAATGTACAGCATGGTGACTACAGTTAATAATACTGTATTGTAGACTTGAAATTTACTGCAAGTAGATCTCTTTTTTTTTTTTTAGGTGAGGCAACCCTTGGTTGACCTTACAGGTTGCAAGGACCTTGTCAGCTTACAATCCCTTATTTTTTATTTTTTATGCCTACAGCACCTGGTATTCCCAGGTGGTCTCCCATCCAAGTACTAACCAGGCCCAACCCTGCTTAGCTTCTGAGATCAGACGGGATTGGGCTTGTTCAGTGGGGCATGGCCATAGACTCTTAAATGTTCTCAACACACACACATACATACACACACAAAGCTAATTATGTGAGCCGATGGATCTGTTAATTAACTTAATCATTTCAAAATGTATACATAAATATATTGAACTATCATATGTATACCATAAATACATATAATTTTACTTGTCAATTATACCTCAATAAAGCCTGGGGTGGAGGGAGAGAATTATTCATTTGCCTGTCAATTTAGAGCCAGGCACAAAGGAATCAAGGCCAATAAAAAAGAATAAGTTAAATAATGTTTAAAAACATCATGCCCAGGAGAAAATTAAAGAAATAAAATGATAATTTACTTTTAGAGAATTTTCCCTTAAAGAAATTGTCTTATGAACCAAGTAGTTGGATGTCACAAATAGTTCATAAATGATAAAGACTCTCATAAATGGTAAACACCATAAAATAGATCTCTCGATACATTTTTTCCAGTTATCAGCACTTGATGTTCTCTTTAATAACTATCTTTCTACTAAAGGTCCACTCAACCTAAATCCAGAAAACTTATTTAAAGAGTGTTTTTAACATGATAAATTCATTAAACATTATTAAGATTCGATGTATACATAGTAGATGTTTTTTCTGTTCTTGACTACCTTCTCATCCCATGACGCTTCTCTCTTAATTACATACTAAGAGGGGAGAAGGTACCTATGGCAATAATGAAAATTTTGAAAAAAATAGAAATGACTTTCCCTTTTGTTATTTGCTCTGGGAAGAAGAGACATCCCATGGTTTAAATTTGTGTGCATTAAAAGCACTGTGTTCATTCAGATTCAACAAACGTCTGCCAAGTACTCACCATTTGCCTGGCATTGTGCTAAGTGCTGGGGATTCATTTTGAGAAGACCTGGGAAAGTAAGGGTGGAGAGAGAAGTTAGAGAGACAGAGTGAAGCACAATGAGAAATGAAGAAGACAGTGGAAAAACCTCCAGTACTGGCAAGGCCAAAGAACTTTTTTTAGATAAAGGATTTATTGTGTTCAATTTGAAACTGTTTGTTTTGTTCTAATATGATGTATTACTCTGCCCTGGCCCAAACGTACAATCAAGTTGACTGCTTTGATCAATTCTTCATATAATTTTGATGCAGGACAGGACAAATTTCCCCAAATGGGGGGTGGCAGGGAGTGGGGGAGGGGAGACCAAGCCCTGCACAGAGAGAAGAGGGTCATTTGGCAGAGAGTGCAGAAAGAATTCAACACACACGCCAAAGTTAGTCAAAAAAAAGTTTATTAGAAAAGGGGAACACCCCACAGACAGAGCGTGGTCTCCTCTCAGAGACAGAGAGTGAGAGGGACCCTGACCGCTCAGGAATTCAGTTTATATGTCATTCTTTAGTTCCCATTTCCTTTGATATAGATGTACAGTGAGGAAGAAGAAAGGGAAGAGTGTGTAGCCTGAAAAGCCTGCCGGCAGCTCCCAGCCTTTAATCCATAGGTTCCCCATGGTTTTAGCCATAGGAGTGAATGATTTTATTTGTGTAGAGCAGCCACTTAAAGACTCTGTTCTTCCTGTTTCCCCTTCCACAGATGTGGGAAAAGGGTTGTTGGCAATCCCAGTTAAAATCTCCCTTGGTTCCTCAGGGGTCCTCCTGGCCTGGCTGCAGGGCTGTCTCTGAAGGTAGCTTGATTAACATTTTAATTCTCTTGCCTCCTCCCTACATTAATTTTATTAGTTAGTTCTTGGTTGTGGTTAGGTTTTGATTCTTGATTTGGGATTGAGGAAATTGCTGATTTTATACAACTTTATTATCAGTGGGCAGGAAAAAACAGGATGTGCAGTTTAGTGAGATGATCCATAAACTGAACTAATTCACAGAATCATGAGTTTATAAGAGATAGCTATAAGTATATCTTGGAAAGTACATATATCTGGGGGGAAGGGGCAGCTTTGGACTACCACAGAGCACTGGCAGTTCTAATCAATTTGATCTAGATTTCAAAAAACAAGAACTATGAATGACATGTGGATTACTCAAAAAAAAACAAGAAATTATAATCTCAATTATACTCAATGGGCTATAATCTATATTATGGGCTATTATCTATATTATAATTATAACCCAGTGAGCAATAATCTACAATGTTTCATATTTAACCTTGTATTTTAGCTTGACATTCCCCTCTGCCCCCCCCCCAAAAAAAAACCAGCCTGAGAAGAAGTTTTGCATGGGGGTAGTTTCTATGAGGATGGAAGGCCAGGGAACTATAGCAGGGGGATTAGAAAGAATAAAATCAGGAAAGAAAGAAATCCAATTCAAAGGAACAGTGTCTCACTGGGTACTGCTAGGTCTCGATTCCACCAGGAATAGGGTTGCCAGATTTAACAAAGAAAAATACTCGGCACTCAATTGAAATCGAATGTCAGATAAACAATGCATTTTTTTTTTTTTAGTAGAAGTATGTTCCACGTAATATTTAAGACATATTTCTACTTTTAAAGAGTATCTGTTGTTTATCTGACATTCGAATTTATAGGAATTCCTATATTTTATCTAGCAGCCATAACCAGAAACTCTCTGAGGAACCGTGTATAATGTGTCTCAGATTATCTGCCCAAAGATGTGAAAGAGAAGAGTATTTATCACCTGGCTCCCATCCCCGCAGGTTAAGTTTGCAAGCGGGGAGTGGTGGAGAAGGAGCCAAAAGCAAAAGATTTGCAATGCAGGTGAAGCCAGGTGCCCTCATACACTGCTGGTTGCTGTAGCAACAGCCAACAGAAAACGTGGGGCAAAATAATGTTAAGTTAGTGTATAAAAGATGTCTAACCTGCCCTACATTGAAATTGCAAAGGAAAATTTTCACATTTTAGGGAGGAAACTTGACCTAAAATTGGTGCCACTATTGTCACTTTTCTCCATTCTAGTGACAGATGGATAAAGGTTATTTTCCTTTTTATTAACACTGACATGTAGGAAACAGAACCATGAAATAACTAACAGTAATATAAACATGGCATTTCATCATGCTTTTAACCTTAGCAAAAGGTGAACCAGGTCGTTTAACAGAAGCACACCGAAAAAAAAAAGCCACACAATTTCCCACAGCTTTTCTGAACAACTAACAAGATCACCATAAGCCACTGTTGGGAAATGGATGTCACTTCATATTAAATGTCCAGTGTGAAGCAGTGTGACGAGCAAATGAGATTCTCTCTGGATCACAGTAAAGGAAAATAAGAGCAATCTGGACACTCAGCCTCTCCTAAGATAAACCACGCCATTCAAGGAAAGAGCTTCTAAGTGCTCAGCAAGAATTCCAAAGGCCAGAATCCCCCTAAACTATCCTTGAAGAGCAAATCCCACATGAGTGAGTGAGGGGCACATCTGAGGAGCTGAAAGGTATGCATAGGAGAATCTTCTACAAACCAGTTGAGACTCTCAGCACTAATGTGATGTGCCGGTGCACTGTTTCTTAATGGATGAGAATTGAGTTTGAGATCCTCATCTTTTGACCTTTGCCAAGAGCTTATGATTGTTCTTATTTCCACTTGATTTCAAATTGTTAATAATTCTCAGAGAAAATAGCACAAAATTTCATATTTCAAGGACCTATCTCTTTGTAAACCAATCGTATCTATTTACCTTTAAAATATTCCAGTTTAAATCTCAGTTATTTGCAGAATTTTAAAGCAGTGGCATTTGCTTATTATAAATACCTATGATGACTTGGGGTGGGGGTGGCAGGGTGCAGTAGAAAGGAAGAAAGGATATCCGGTTTTCTTAGGGAGTAGATTCGCTAGCAACATTTGGCAATATACATTCTTTTTTTATAATATATCACAATAATGAATGGTTTTGTAAATGACAATGGCAGGATGAATTTCAAAAAGTTTTTCTAACCATCTATACTTTGGTAATCAAAACATGTTGGTAGGAAAATTATACCCACAGAAATGACATTCTCCTC
>NW_011888889.1:2560772-2567786 GCF_000151845.1 Pteropus vampyrus | reverse complement strand
CCGGTGCACTGTTTCTTAATGGATGAGAATTGAGTTTGAGATCCTCATCTTTTGACCTTTGCCAAGAGCTTATGATTGTTCTTATTTCCACTTGATTTCAAATTGTTAATAATTCTCAGAGAAAATAGCACAAAATTTCATATTTCAAGGACCTATCTCTTTGTAAACCAATCGTATCTATTTACCTTTAAAATATTCCAGTTTAAATCTCAGTTATTTGCAGAATTTTAAAGCAGTGGCATTTGCTTATTATAAATACCTATGATGACTTGGGGTGGGGGTGGCAGGGTGCAGTAGAAAGGAAGAAAGGATATCCGGTATTCTTAGGGAGTAGATTCGCTAGCAACATTTGGCAATATACATTCTTTTTTTATAATATATCACAATAATGAATGGTTTTGTAAATGACAATGGCAGGATGAATTTCAAAAAGTTTTTCTAACCATCTATACTTTGGTAATCAAAACATGTTGGTAGGAAAATTATACCCACAGAAATGACATTCTCCTCAATGGTATAGTTACATGTAACACTATCATACTAGCCACTCTCATTCATTTATTTCTAAGATTTTGTTCAACTATGAGTTCGTTTGTTCCTCTTTTCTCTATTTAGTCCATCTTTGTGGCCTCTGTTCAGTGTGCTATTCACCTGAGTAGGTGTGTTTACATAGGCCATTGCCTGCAAAGCACCAAAAAGCATCTCCTTTTTCGAACTTTGTTATCAAAGTCAACAGGTCCCTGTTGACTCTGTATAGTTTGCCATCTTCATTGTCAGAAAAATTTCATCTGGAACTAAACCCATTAGCACATCACTTAAGCAAGGAAGTTAGAAAAGTACAGAGAGTAGTAAGGATCCAGATAAGAGGGGAAAAGTTTTTTGGCATAAGGAAAGAACATGTTTAATGAACACTGTGTGCTGAGCTCCTTTATTTCAGATTGTCTAAAACTGGAAAACCAACAATCACCACTATGCTACAACTGTTTTCGCATCTCAGAGAAATCACCTCAAGTAGCCATTGAAATAAATTAAGGATTGTTTCTAATTTGAGGTTTTTTTCCCAATATTCTAAAATTTAGGTATTCATTGGGCTAAACATCTAGGAGATAGACACACCCCATGTCAGACTTTTCCTGTTTTTGCTTACTTAGAGCCCAAAGAAAGAATGAAAAATAAAGGCAATTCCATTGATGATTTTTACTAATTGAAAAGTAAAGCTTATACTTTTATGTCTGCTGCCTACAACTCCTAATTACCTAAAATCAAAAAAATCTTATTAGATCAACTCCTTTAATGTCACAGGTGAGGAAGCAGACAGAAACTTCTCTTACAGTCATGAGTTACTGGTGAAACTTGGACAGGTACCTAAATCCTGAACCTAAAGTTAAACTCCTTCCTTCCAGTTGTAGCTAGAATTTCTTTCTGTTCCATTGTATCCCTATCACGTGCCACCCATGCTTCACCTCCTTGAGAAAAAGGCTGGAATTTAACAGAAACCCCCTCTGCCCATTTAAGGTCTAAACGAACCATTCAAGTACTCTAAGAATGTGTAACACCTGCCATTAAAGACATCCCTTGATGTCCATCTGAATAATTGTGTTTTTCTTGAATCAAACCCTATGTGTGGAACAATTGAATTCAATGAATGTTTATTATACTCTGGGCTTATTCCTGAAGTTAAGTTGATCTTCACTTGTTTTTTGCAATATATATTATATTCACCTTTTTAAAATCACATATTCATTTATACAAAAATAAGTTTTTTTATTGTAACACTTTTTCTTTCAAGTTTTCATTTTCCCACATAGTAGAAAACACAGACTTAGCCAGTTCTGGCTAAATTCAGTCATTTCTGTATAAATAGAGTTAGTTCAGGATTTTTTCTGCCCAATCTTTCTCCCCAGTATACTATAGTTTTTTTTTTTTATGGTCACTATTTAAGGGCTTTATCCAAACTGGGGGAGAAATTTGGCCATTAATTAGTTGGCATCATCCTGAGTTTTCACTCTTCTATGCTGACTCTCTTTTTAAAAATTATTGATTGTGATGATAGAGTAGGATATTTGAATTAATGAGCTTGCAGGTAAAGCTGTTTATCTTCCTACTTAAGGTCAGTGGTATGTCCCTGGGTACCAGTGGCTCAGGTACAGAGGAAGAAACTATGACTGGAGATAAAGAAAGCCCCAAACTGAAAGGCCATGCTCTGAGCTATTCCTCCCATGGGTATACCAAATTGGGCCAGGCAAGAAGATGGCAGAGATTGAGATAGAAAGGAAGCCTGTCATGTACGTGCCAAAGCTTTTAACAAATAAGGGAAAGTTAACTACATGCACTTCTTAAATGTTCCAAAGCTTGCTTTTGGGCCTGCTTCCTTCCGTGATTTCAAAGCAACAAATTAAACGAAGAAACAATATTAATCTTTAATTTAATAAATGCTAAATCTTCATATTTCCATAAACTCTAGACTATTTGGTCTAGATCTTTCTATACTCCAAGAAAAACTACCAAGGTGAAAATAAGAAAACTTTTTTTTTAAGATGAGCTGTATCAACTAAATGGTGCATACTTTGTTAATTTTTCTAGAACAAATAATCTGTTTTAATATGTCACTTTACTGTCCTTACTTCCAAAGGTGCTGGAGACATTATTTACTCTAGGAAGGTGTTTTGGCTGAAAATCTATTAAAGAGGAAAATAAAATAAAATAAAAATAACAAAAATTCCTTAGTAAAACAGTATTGATATAGTTTGGGGATAGAATTAATACAGTCTGTGACTTAGTACGAATCATTGAATGGAAGAGGAGGAAAGAGAGGAAAGCAAAATATCTGAAGTGGTGGTCATCAAATATGAATGGGTTTTTGTGATTAAGCTAAATGCTGATCCACTGCTAAAAGTGTTGGATATATTCTCTCTACATCTAATTCTAATCTAATCTTATCTAATTTAGAATCTTAAATATAGTTGCCCAAATATATCTGAAGTGTCACAAAGCCTGTGGGATGCTTATCTCATGGCTGAACTAGAGAAAGATGGTATTTTTAATTTAGGATAATTTTACAAGGTCAGAAGCAGAAGAAAGGAAAAAATCCTTTGAAAATATATAGTCCTAATTACTATCTGAGCAAACAAAACCTGAGAAATTAAGAACATATGACACAAAATGTAAATGAATAGGAGAATCTCAATCTTGGTCCCCAAAACAGCACAGCCTGTGGCTTTCTAGTCTCCGATAAAATGTGTGTGCCAAATCTAATCAGTCATTATCTTTCCTGTTCATCCGATGCAGATGAGTGTTTCTCTGGTCTTTCTTTAAACAAAGATTCCTTAAAATTTTTGAACTGCATTATTTACTTTCTGAAATTGTAATGGAATTCAAATTTACTATAAATTTTCTAGGGTTCTCAAATTATATAGACTTGAGAAAATAAGCAATAGTTATTTCAACAAACCTGATTGAATGTTGCAAAGTAGCTTCAACCTTTGCTGGACTAAAAGGTCCTAGAGCTGGCTATGGCTTGAAACAAGAGATCAAAATACCAAAGCAGGTGAAAGACTTCTAATACGCTTCTGGTGAGAATGTAAATGACTGACCACTTTTCAAGATTGTCGGAAATTTCTTTACAAAGAAGTCTCCCGTATAATCTAATCATTCCATTTCCAGATATTTACCCAAGAGAAATAAAACATATGTTCATACGAAAACTTGTACATAAATGTTCATAAAAGTTCTATTTGCAGTAACCAAAACTAGAAACAATCCAAATATCCATCAATAAATAAATAGATAAACAAACTCTGGTATATTCATACAATGGAATACTACTTAGCCATATAAACGAATGAATTGATACACACTACAACATGAATGTCTCTCAAAGTAATCAAACTGAGTGAAAGAAATCAGATAAAAAGGAGCACATATTGTTTGCTTCCATGTATATAAAATTCTAGAAAAGGCAAATGGATAATATCCAGGGTTGCCTCAGAGATAGTGGAGACATGGAAGAAAAAGAAAGAGGTGAGAGAGAGATTTAAAAGAGGCTCAAAGAAAATTTTGGTAGTGGTGGCTATGTTCATTAACTTAAATGTGAGTGGGGATTATATGGGCATTTTCATAGTAAAACATGTCACATTGTACACTTTAAACATTGTATATTAATTACACTTCATTAAAGATGTTTAAAAACATTCTACAAAAAATAGGCATGCTATTAAAAATGATGCTACTTCTTATTAAAAGAAGAGTTTTTAGCTGTAGAGAATATAATGGAAATAATATTTGTATAGTAGAAACTTCATTTGGCTATCAATCTTTAAGGGTTCTGTTTTCTGTACACTGACTTAAGCATGCATTAATTATACTGGGAAACAATTTTTACTTTATTTCTTAACACTTTTCAGTATTAATGGTTTAAATAACCAAAGGTGTAAATAATTAAAGGACTGCATTTAAAGGTGCTTCTTTTTATCCAACACTGCATTTTAAATAACTTGAGATAATGTAAAAAGTGGTAAATTAGAAAGAATTAAAAGTTGAATCTACAGTGTTAAAATAAATATACTAAATTTGAACCTGAGCCTCCTCCAATCTTATTAACTCATTTTTTGTATTATCCCATTACCACTTAAACTTTCTCTTTCAACTTTCTGCCCCTACCCATTTCACACCCTTTGCATTTCTGTTCTTTCTCCAATCTGCCTTTATTTTCCCCTGCATTGTTCCTTGTTTTCATTTCTCTTTGTCTCTTTATAGTTAATCATTATTGCTCTCTCTTTATTCCTTCTACTAAAAAAAAAATAATAAATTCAATGTGAAGTGTTTTTTCAGAAAGTTATTAAAGGTTTTGTTCATTTTGCAAACTAAAAAAGAGCATAAAATTCTGAATCCGTCAAGCATATAATATATATTGCAATGAGGATGAAAAAAAAGAAGAAACATTCGGACAGAGACCAAAAGGCCTATAACGGGGAGAATTCTAAAGCAAAAAAGGCAGACAGGGAGGCAGGAAAAAGGAAGAAACATACATAAGAGACTACCAAGAAAATTTGGTAGGTTTAGCTACTAATGTCAGAGCCTCACTGTTGAGAGTCACCTTGCAGTTCATCTGGGACCCTTTTTGAATTAATTTCACTCTCCAATTTAGAACATCTCTTTCTAATGGCTGTGACAAGGTCCTCTAGAAGTTGCTATGCTGCCCTACCTTTGTTCTTTGAAAGATTATAGTCATAGCATATCCCAGCGTGTTAAAACAAGGCTTGGTATCAGTACTGATTTATTGTTCGCGGAGTCATTTGCAATGATCCAGATAGTGCTTTCTTTGTTTTGCTTGTAATTGAGGGGAGGGACATTTATTTCATCCTAGTGTGTACCTTTAAAAGCCTTTACTCACACACCAAAGCATGAATCACTCTATAGTTCTTTGCAGACTTTTTGATGAAATTCAGAAGCTCTTTTTGCAATAGAACAAGCCATCTGGGATTAAAAGGAAACCACAGGCCTTGGGCCAGAAGACACTTATAATCTCCATGTTGTATGTCATAAAAATAAGCTAAAGGCTAATGTTGATCTCCTAAGCAAAAATTTCTCTATGCCCGAATTCCACGTCTCAATTGTTCCAACAAGTCATGACAGTACAGTGGGGAATGAGCAGGAAAGCACAGATTAATATGCTAGTACAACTCATTTCCTCTTTGAACTATGAGGTTCCTGAACTTTGTGAAAATTTCTTTGACAATATCATTATCAAAACCAAGTGCAAAAAGGGAGCATGAAACTCAAGCAAAATTCTATATTGAACAAAATTTCCATATCATATATTAATGCCCTATAAGAAGTACATGAATTTTGTTAGTAATTTACATTACCTGTGCAATCAGACATAAAGTAGCTATCAGCACCACTATCACCAAGTGATTTAGATATTTTGTGGGTAAGCATTAAACTGATGGATTATAGGATTGTCAGATTTTACTGGTATTAAGTCACCTCTGTGAAGGTGAACTAATAGCTATTACTAGTAGAGTTGAAAAGAGAAAGTACTTTACTATGTTCTCAAAGGCAGAGAATAGACTAGCAAAAAGGTAAGGCATCCAAGAATGAGCTTAAAACAGTAGTGTTGAAATACCCCTGGTCACTATTTTAGAAACAAATACAAAATCTATACTAATATGGCCTTGAACTATACAGTAATAACTAAATTCTTAACCTATCAGATATTGACCATGGAGGCATAATAGATTTTTGCATTTTCCATTCAATCACTATAACACGAACTAGGCATCTTTTAAAAGATCTTTCATAATTTTTACAAGTTTACAAGTCAAATGTTATTGGTATTTCTCATTTACCATGAAATCATGGATGTTACACTGCAAGTTATTGAAAAACGTTTATAAGAGAAATTAATGAGAGATCTTCTAGTTAATTAAACTTTGCTAGTTCTGACCTTGGAAGCCAAGAGTAATCTTAAAGATGACTTCAGAATTGCAATCCCAGAATATACATCCTATGCTTCATCAAATGAAGATGTTTTTAGCAGTACTAAAAAAAAAAGAAAGAAAGAATTTGATATATTGCAGCATCAGGAGAGTATGAGAGCTTTACTTATTGAACATTGAATAAGTCAACATTGATGTGTAATTTTCAAGGTGGATTTGTGAAGCCTAAGTGAAGTAATGAAAGTCTCACTATTAGTCAGCTCAGGCTTCCATAACAAAATACCTTGGCCTGGGTGACCTAAACAACAGGAATTTGTCTTGAGACATCCAAAATAAAGAAGCTGGTTAATGAGGTTTCCTGGTGAGGGCTCTTCCTGGCTGTAGATGGCAGTCTTCTTGCTGTGTTGCAAGAAGAGAGAGAGAGCAAGCTCCTTGGGTCTCTTCTCATGAGGCCTACACCCTCATGACTTTATCTAAATATAATCACCCCCCAAAGGCCCCTTCTTCAAATAACATCATACTGGGAGCTAGTGCTTCAACATATGAATTGTAGAGAGACACAATTCAGTCCATA
>NW_011888889.1:2557505-2560722 GCF_000151845.1 Pteropus vampyrus | reverse complement strand
GTACAACTCATTTCCTCTTTGAACTATGAGGTTCCTGAACTTTGTGAAAATTTCTTTGACAATATCATTATCAAAACCAAGTGCAAAAAGGGAGCATGAAACTCAAGCAAAATTCTATATTGAACAAAATTTCCATATCATATATTAATGCCCTATAAGAAGTACATGAATTTTGTTAGTAATTTACATTACCTGTGCAATCAGACATAAAGTAGCTATCAGCACCACTATCACCAAGTGATTTAGATATTTTGTGGGTAAGCATTAAACTGATGGATTATAGGATTGTCAGATTTTACTGGTATTAAGTCACCTCTGTGAAGGTGAACTAATAGCTATTACTAGTAGAGTTGAAAAGAGAAAGTACTTTACTATGTTCTCAAAGGCAGAGAATAGACTAGCAAAAAGGTAAGGCATCCAAGAATGAGCTTAAAACAGTAGTGTTGAAATACCCCTGGTCACTATTTTAGAAACAAATACAAAATCTATACTAATATGGCCTTGAACTATACAGTAATAACTAAATTCTTAACCTATCAGATATTGACCATGGAGGCATAATAGATTTTTGCATTTTCCATTCAATCACTATAACACGAACTAGGCATCTTTTAAAAGATCTTTCATAATTTTTACAAGTTTACAAGTCAAATGTTATTGGTATTTCTCATTTACCATGAAATCATGGATGTTACACTGCAAGTTATTGAAAAACGTTTATAAGAGAAATTAATGAGAGATCTTCTAGTTAATTAAACTTTGCTAGTTCTGACCTTGGAAGCCAAGAGTAATCTTAAAGATGACTTCAGAATTGCAATCCCAGAATATACATCCTATGCTTCATCAAATGAAGATGTTTTTAGCAGTACTAAAAAAAAAAGAAAGAAAGAATTTGATATATTGCAGCATCAGGAGAGTATGAGAGCTTTACTTATTGAACATTGAATAAGTCAACATTGATGTGTAATTTTCAATGTGGATTTGTGAAGCCTAAGTGAAGTAATGAAAGTCTCACTATTAGTCAGCTCAGGCTTCCATAACAAAATACCTTGGCCTGGGTGACCTAAACAACAGGAATTTGTCTTGAGACATCCAAGATAAAGAAGCTGGTTAATGAGGTTTCCTGGTGAGGGCTCTTCCTGGCTGTAGATGGCAGTCTTCTTGCTGTGTTGCAAGAAGAGAGAGAGAGCAAGCTCCTTGGGTCTCTTCTCATGAGGCCTACACCCTCATGACTTTATCTAAATATAATCACCCCCCAAAGGCCCCTTCTTCAAATAACATCATACTGGGAGCTAGTGCTTCAACATATGAATTGTAGAGAGACACAATTCAGTCCATAACGGACCCCATGGTGGTCTTATAATTTGTGGCATTCTTATGACATCAATATTGTATTCAATAAAATAAACTCTCAAGTATTTTTGAATTGTCTTCTCCCTTCTCTCTTGACTTTCATTATGCCTTATAATTCTGGTTCTCATATTTTTATAACCACTCCTCTATCTCTTTCACTACCTCCTTTTTCTCTTCTTACCCATAGCTCAGACTGTGTCACAGTACCTCACGTGAATAGCAGATGAGAAACTAAAACCAGGAAAGAAATATGAAGTTCAAAAAATCAAGTCAATGGTATATCAGAAACCAAAAAAGTTAATAGAAATGAAGGAGATGCAGATTCTTGTGGTCAGAATAAGAGCTATGATTCTCTTAACCTGAGAGTTTAGCAAGAGTTGAAAAAGTAAGGTAAGACAAGTAGTCAAAATACCAACAACATAGAAATGAAATGATAACAAGTAAATATACTTGAATAGATAATGAATCTAGATTGAGGAGCCAAAGAATTTTTCTGACTAGTTCTCAGCTCTGTTCTCCTTACCTTGTAGTCTCTTCTTGGTTGAGAGTATCCACTTTCATAGTTTCAATCCCTACCTCTAATCTTATGAACTTAATTGATAGTTACAGTCCTAATTGCTTACTTAAACCTATATTGTCTCTCTCTCTGCTTGGGTAGTCTATAATGACACATTTCAACTAAATATGTTTGAATCCAAATTCATCCTCTTTCTTTCTAAGTAAGCCTCTAAAACTTAATTCTCTATTTTCAGGTCAGTGGTACCACAATTCTCATTAGCAATCTGGAATTTCATTCCCTATAGTTAATCTGTAATAGATTTTTATCATTTTTTCTTATGAAATAATTTTTGTATCTGATTTGCCTTTTTTTTTTTATTTCCATGCCCATCAACCTCAGCAAGGCTTAATTTCCTTACGTTATTAGACAAGTGGGGACAGTGAGACTTTCCTAGTAACAGAGAATATGGGCTACAGAATAGTAGAGATAAAAACTATACAAATTATTTAATACAGTGAATGTACCTTATAAACAGGACTCTGACACAGATGTGACTCGACACATATACATCTGTTCTAGAAAAGCTTTATTTCAATTAAAAATCATTAGCCAGGTACTTAGGTTATTATATTCTCAGATGTGTTCTGGGTCATCTTGAAGATCAGTGTTTGACCAGGAGGAACACATAACATCAGTTCTACTTAAAATAATAGAATGGTAAGCCAGTGAAGTGTATGTACTCTTTACCCAAATTAGTCTATAATTTAGACTTCTATAACATTTGATATGTTGAAATATTATTAAAAATTTAATCTTTAAAATGTATGTATTATTTTAAAATAAAAAATCAAGAAATACAAATTATTTTTATAAAATATTATTTAATAAGATGTTTTAATAAAATAAAAATTATTAAGTATCTATCTCATTTTTAAGGAGGGCTGAAGGAAAGATTATTGTTAAGTGTATTCTTAAAATGTACAAATTACAAGAACAGAGGTAGTGAGGAAACTAAGATCATAGAAATTTCTGGTTGTTGGTTTAAGAACTTGGACTTTATTTCATTAGTAATAGAGAGATAATGAAGGTGTTTGAACTGAGAAAATAAAATTTTTATTTTTTTAATTTATTTTTTAAAAGAGATTAAAACAGATTTTTAAAAGATTAACTTGACCTGGATAGATTGAAACAGGAGAAATATTTGTAGGCAGGAAATCTATTTAGGAGGTTGTCAGCTTACACAGGTTAGCGGTGACTGACTGTGTGAACAAAGATGGAAGCAGTGTGAATGAAAAGGGAGATAGAATCTTGAACAGTGTCACAAAGAAAAACAAAGTAAAAGATTTGATCAGTAACTATGGGGGG
>NW_011888889.1:2553969-2556127 GCF_000151845.1 Pteropus vampyrus | reverse complement strand
ACAAAATAATCAACAAAACTTCAGAACAGCACGAAAACAAGAAATTAAAATCAAGGCATTACCAGAACCTAGATTTCCACTAAGTTCAGACTGATGAAACTGGATCAAAATTTCAAACAATAGCTGTGCACATTATACCATGAGAAAGAGAGAAACCTATTAATTGAAAAAAAAGCCAGCAGTCTCCTACCACAGCTACATACTCTATAGATCAAAAAGTGCCAGGTCTATATATTAACTAGGGAGTTGGGCTACTGGGACAGAGCAAGGGTGGTGGATGCGGGTGCCACCCTGCCTCCTTGAGGGGTAGATCTACACTTAAATCTCCAGGTGAAGGAAGAGGCAGGAAAAGGCCTGGTCACAGTGCATAATTACAAAGATGGTTATTTATAAACAATATTGAGGGTGTCAGAAAGAGATGTTCCCTTCCTAACCCAACAAAACAACAAAATACACTGTTAACATTGGGGATTGGACTGGGAAGAATTCATGAGAAAATATCATACAGCTGTAGGTCTAAAGAGGGCATTTAATAACACTCTGTTATATACTGAGAGATGTAGGGCAATTAATTACCCTATCTTTTGGCAAAAACTTAAAATAAGTTAATGTAAATACATCATCATTTGGACCTGTGGGGAGAAATAGTCTCATGGGTAAAAAAAAAAAAAAAAAAAAGTAAGGGTCACATTGAAGATTCAGAGAAATAACCTATAAAAATAGTTTACAAAAACGAAAGCTTTGTTTTTTTTTTTTTCTTGGTAGATTTTTAGAAAATATAAATATAACTCTTATAAAGCCAAATAAGAAAGCAACAGGAGAGAACAAACAAGATGAGAAGAAAGCATGATGGAATTTTAAAAGACAAAGGTGAAATAAGGAAGGTTTTTAGAAAGTGTAAAATACAGTATCAGAATTTAAATGTACAGAGGAGGTAGTATACGGCAAAACTTGATGACATAAAAACCAAATCAATGGAATATAAGTCTTAAGTGAGGTCAAAATATTCCAGGAAAGGAAACATAAGGAGTGAAGTCCTTGAGGTAAGGAGAGTAGAACCCAGTGCCTCTGGAATGTCATGAGCAGTGGGCGTGCTGGAACAATGAGGTCACTCACTCAGGACCTAATAGACTGTGAGGGGGCTGGTTTTATTGTGGAGGCAGAGGGAAGCTATGGAAGACTAAAGCAGGTGATGGATGTGATCCAATTCATATTTAAGATGACTTTGTCACTACAAGGAAAGCATTTTGGAGGGGAGTACAGATGGAAAGAGACTCAGCCAGGACCCCATTGTAATCATTCAGGCAAGACTCAGCTCCACACAGTATGCTGTGCGAATCCCCAGCCCTCCTCGGGTGAATGCCAATTCCCACATTCCCTGATGCTACATTTTCTTTCTGGGCAACACTTTTAGTTTTGCTGCCATGGGTGCTAGACCTATCATTAAGATTGCTACACTTCTAAACATATGTCTCTTCTTATAGCTCAGGTTCATGTTTTTGCCCCTGTCAATATTATCCTCCATAAAATAATACCCTGTTATTCCTCTGCTGTCACTCTTGGAGGCACCCGAAAAGTTGGTGAAAGAGTTCCTCTTGAAATTTTAGTTCCTTTGGCCCCATCCCATCAACAAATATTTGTTCAGGTACTTTCTGTTTACCAGGCACTGTGGGATAAGGCTGTGAGCAACACAGACACTCTCAGAGAGTTTCATTATCTGATACACTCTTTCCTCCAAGAGTTACAAGGCTAGGTCCTTCCCATCCTTTAGGTTTTAGCTTATAGTACCATCTTCCCAAAGAAGCATTTCCTTTCCTTATTACTCTGTTGGTAGATTACTTCATAATAATTATAATAATGCATAATTATTTTATACATCTCCATTGTTTTTACTCCCTCTTCCTTCATTCAACGTAAGTTCCTTGTGGGTAGAGATCTATGCCTATCTTTTTCATTATAATGCAGCCTGACACATAGGGCTGCTTAAAGATTGCTTTTTAAATGGGTTCTGAGAAGATGAAGAAATGAATGAATGCCAATTTATACTCCTCCTCTTCTATTTTAAGTTAGTTAATATCAAGTAGATCTCAGAATATACATTACTTCCTATGGAGTATACATTTCCTTGAATCCTCTTGTTAATATCTTTCTGTATGCT
>NW_011888889.1:2547925-2553919 GCF_000151845.1 Pteropus vampyrus | reverse complement strand
ATACATATATGTGTATATGTATATATATATATACACACACATGTATATACACACATATATATATAATGTGTGTGTGTATATATATGTATGTGTATATATATATCATGGTTAAAGAGACGTCAGTAAACACTGAATTGGGAAATGAAGGAATGGAGTCCAAGTTAGTCTTGGAGGATTCTTTTATACCAGTATTTTTTTATACAAATATTTTATACTAATATTTTTGTGGTCATCATTACTATTGGTTTTAATTTGATATTTTAAAATCACACACTTAAATGCATATTTTACTTTTTGAAAAGTACTAACATACATGGTGGAAAAGAAATAATCATGTTGAAATGTATAAAAATGTGTCTTTATTTTCTAGTGATTATTATTTGCTCACTTCGAGAGTGCTGAAATAATGATGTGCACTAAACTAGGAGCCAGGAGTCATCCCCATCCTCTGATTCTATCACTTAATGCGAACTCGATTATTTCTGGCCTTTAAAAACAGATGCCAGAAAAGAGCCTAACCTAAAGCCTCTCTCGTTGGCTCCTTCTTGAAAGTCTATGTTTTCACATCTTCCGCGCTTGTTTTCAGGGAGCCGTTTACTCTCTGGTTAGGACCACAGGTTCCCATCCCCCTCCTTTTTATTGTTTAGTTGGTTCCCTTACCTGACAGTGGCAGGTTATCTCTCCTAAAAGCCCCTTATCTCTTCTTCATTTGTTTTTTAAATTAACCAAAATCCCCTTATCGTCTTTTATTTCTTTGTTTGTCGAAACTCTCATCATTTCCTTTGGATGCACTGAAGACTGAGGATCTTCGTTTGCTCAAAGGGCTGATTTAGCAGTACATACAGAAGGCATTGGTGTCCTCTGCTTCTATCATGTAAAGAGCATTGCTATATTGTCTTGTTCTCATCATCTATAAAAGACTATAATAGTGCTTATGAATCTCACTTCCTTACTGCTTAGAGAAATGTTATGGGAATGATAGACACAGAAGAATAACTCCTTAAGGAAAATACTATATAAACTTTCAGATATATGTATGTATGCATGCACATGTGTATTTACATGTAATATATTAATGTTTATGTAATATATGCATTATATATGTGTACTATATGTATACATGTAATATATGTACTATATATCCCATACATATTTTTAATGTAAAAACTTTGCTTTTAAACTCTTAAAAATAAGAAATACCTACCAAGCCATATGGGTAGAAATCACAGATTCTTACAAAATGTGCAGTCTAGTTAATAAAAACAATTTATATGAATAAGTAGTATAACTATAGAGCAGAGAGTAAATGCTACCTTACCAGATTATTTTCAGGTTCTGGCCAAAATCTCCCCAGAGGCCTCTGCATTTAATGAGGTACCCTTGTATTCTCCTAATTAAAGGGATTATATAATTTATCATTCACATTGGTACGTAATTAACACTGAAAGGGGGCACTATCAGTAATTACTTCAGAGAAACAAGTATAAACTGGACTATCCCAGGGAAACTAACCTGTGGTCACTGTTGTAGGTTAAATTGTGTTCTATCTGCCCACTACCTCCAAGCTCATATGTTAAAGTCCTAACTCAATATCACAGAATGTGACCTTATTTGGGGATAGGATCTTCACAGGTCTTTAGGATGGGCCCTAATCCAATATGATTATCCTTATATAAAGGGGAAATTTGGAGACAGATATGCATACAAGAACACTGTGTGAACATGAAGACGACCTATAAGACAAGGAAAAAGAGCTAGAATGGTTTCTTCTTCACAGCCCTCAGAAGAAACTAACCCTGCCAATATCTTGATTTCGGATTTCTAGCCTGCAGAACTGTGAAACAATAAATTTATGTTGTTTAAGCCCCACCGTTTGTGGTACTTTATAACAGCAGCCTTAGCAACTAATACAGTCATTCTACTAACAAATCTCTTGGTGTTATTGCCATTAGTTTGATTAATTTTGATTACTTGCAACCAAAAGACCTTTAACTTTAAGACTTCAGAAAACCAGCATGAACAAGGAAAGAAGGCATTGTCCAGACCCCTTTGGACAGAAAACTCCAGGTAACAGGAGTGCTTTAGGTTGATCTAAGGAAGAAGGTTAACAGCTAGCAATAGTGTGAAGTTTTAACTCTTTCTTTGCTTTTTCAAGAATCTATCAAAGGTGGAGTTAGCAACAGCAAGAATGCCTTTGGGATTTAGGGTCATGATTGTGGTAGACTAGTATTCAGAATGCAGTTATTCCATTCTTCCCCTAACTCTTGGGATTTGCTTTAACCTCATGGTGAAACAAAAGAACTTCTCATTCTTTCACTTTGGCCTCAGGCATATGGCTTTCTTTGGCCAATGGGATCTTGGCAGAAGGATGGAAAATGAGGTAGAAAATGTGTAAGAGCAACTGAACATGCCCTTTCACACCTCAGCCTTCTAGCAAAATGAGATTCCCTTGGATAGTTCCTGTCACCCTGGACCATACAATTAATACACCTGGAGGAAACCTGAGCCTTCCCCATAGGAGACACCAAGATCAATTGGACCCACAGCTTACATCAGAGCCAGCCAAGCCCAATCCAAATCAGCCAGTGTGTAGCCAGCCCACATATAGGTAAGTGAGAAGAAATGATTACTGTTTTAAGCCACCAAGTTTTGGAAGAGTTTGTTAAAAAGCATTATTATGGCAATTGCTAACTAATATACAGGACTTCTTTTCATTGTAGATACTATTAATTGTACAATGTAGCAACCACTGTGCTAATCTTTATGTGGATATCAAGGGAGATCATATTCTTACCCTCAAAGAGCTTCTAATTTGTAAGAGAAGATAAAAGCACATTTTTAAATTGGCAAGTAATGCAAAGTAGTATTTATCTAAGTGCTCAGTACTATAGCATTAAAAGGTATAAAGAGCATTACCAACAACAGGGACAAAAATCTTAGTCCTAGCTTGGCCATGGATTCATGCAATCTGTTGAGTCTTCTGTTCTTTCAAGTATAAAAGGAGTGTTTTGAACTGGGTTAGCCCTATGGTGACTTCCAGCTCAACAGTGCAAGATCTTTTGCTTACTCAGAGGACTCAGACAGGATTGACCTTATGGAAGAAGGAGAGAAGAATTATAGAGAAATACAATACACAGTGTTGGACTGAAAAATGGGTTGAATTTACATAAGATGGTATATAAAAATACAAAAATTATGTGAATAAAAGATCTGAGCATATATCCAGTAAGATTCATACTAAAGAGAAAGGAATTATATCAAGGAAAGTCCTGAATCATGTCCTACCTGCCCGATGCATATGACTGCCAGGTGAAACTCTTCGGCAGCTCTTTCTTTCTAAGCATGCTCTTATTTTATGAGATTTAAAAATTATTCAATATTAAAGACTGCCTTTTCCCCAGACTATTTTTATCTTCTTTGATTGTAAAGTACCTCTTTTGCTACACTTTTTAAATTACTCCAGCCCTCATGTTGTCCCTAAGAAAAGTTCGTAATTCATTTTTGCCTCAGCAGCAAATCCACACAGCACAATCAAGCTATGTTACTGCACCTGCAAAATTCAGTATGGGTTGCCACATAATCAACTTCATTCTATGAATCACTAGAATTGGTAAAGAGAACCATGATGAAATCACGAGTTATATGTATTAGAGCTCTTTGCTCACTCTGTGATGGCATAGCTTTAGAATTCTAGAGCATCATTTTAAAAAAAGCTTGAATTCAATCACCTAGAAAAATGAGCACATGTTTCTTGTTGTACTTACTTGCTTTTGGAGATCAACTTAGGATAAAGGCTGCTTTCAAAAAGTTTCAAAGTGTCCTAGGATTTTCCTGGAAGTTGCATTTTCCCCAGCTGCAAACTCTCCTTGAGAGAGCAGAATCTGTCCAAATGCCTAAAGTTTGCAGTGTCAATAGGAATAAGAATAGGGGAAGTCATTTGACATGGTCTTTGTGTTCACTCTTCAAATGTATGCCTGTGAAAAATAACTAAGGGAGTATAATAGTAACAACAATTACATAAATATCATAATTAAAGCATAAATAAATCTTTATTTCTCATTATTCTATCAATTAATTTTTAAATTGGTAATTTATAATTTTAAAATTATTGTGCATTTTTACATTTCTCTATATCTAGCCTTGTGCAGTTTTCTAAACATAGTTGGTAAACATTTTTGTTACTCTACCAAGAAAAAAGTTTTTTATTTTTTTAAACTTAATCTGATGCTGAGTCTTCAAAGATGGCTCACAGTAGCACTTGAAAAACCACATTCTGCAGAGAAAGAGATGTGAGTCGATGTGTATAAACACACACCTCTATGCTCTTCTTTGAAATTATACTTGTAAAAGTTATTACACAGGAAATCCTCATCGATGACTAATACTTAAATTGAATAAATATCCCACACACCATAGGAATCCTAGAAGGAACAACAGAGGAAAACAGCCAATTGACCTGTTCTACACTTCTGAGAAAGGCAACCAAAGACATTCATTAATCATTACCCACTGAACGGTGATGAATGATTATTTGTCTTATTAGTTAACATAATGAGAAAATAAAAACTACTATCAAGTTTCTTTTTATGTATAATGCTACACATTGAGCATTTGGCAAGAAGAGTGGGGAAGGCGCTCTGTTGTTTTACTGTATCACTATAATTAAAAACAGCTAAAATAGTAGGTCTGAATAACTGATATGAATTTCTGTAGAGGTTAATTACTCTTTGGGTTAAGTATCTTAATTTTGCTATATTTTTGATAAATAAATAATTAGGTAGTACAATTATGATCTGTTTTTAATTTTGAGGGTATAAGTAAGGGTTGATTATGAAGGAGACAAAACAAGAAACTAGAAATGAGAAAATTGAGAAATATGCATACTTTAGAAGTCTGAACAGGATGTATTTGAAAATCCAGGTAGATATCTATAAACCAGTCGATCCCAGGTTCCAGAAACAAAGTTTATACAATAGATCAGAAATTACATTTGAAATCAACTACCACATAGAGATGTCAGCAATGAGAGGTAAAAACTATATCAGTGCTTCTCAAACTTGAATATGCATACATGTTACCTGGGAATCTTATTAAAATTGTAAGATTAAAATCAGATTCAATACTCCTGGGGTGGGATCTGAAATTCTGCATTTTTAACGAGTCTTCAGTTAATGCCAATACTGATGGTCTGTTTACCACACTTTGAGTACGAGGAATTTAGTCTACCCAGAAATAGGGGTATCAGAAAGTTAGAAAAACCATCTAAAGATTGAAAGATAAAAGCTCCAGTCACAATAGGCTAATGATGCTTTATGCCTCAGTCACAATGTTTTGTATACCAGCTTCTTGCCAACGCAGCAATCAATTCCGGGGCATGGAGACCCCAAGGTCCATAGATGAAAGTAGGTGAGATAGAAATAAGTAAAACAGACTGTAAGGGTAAACATAAGACAAATGCCAATATTATTCAAGTGTGAAATCAAGCAATATATTTCATTGCCTCCTACATTCTGATTTTAATGGGCCCCCAGCAGTTCAGTATATCTTCACTACATGTTGTAGAAAAAGCTTTGGAACCTTCGCTGACTTTACTTACCTAAGAATAATTAAGGCTATCTCCACGTATGTGGCATTAGATAGGCAGTTTAACAGAATGCATAAGAGTCTAGTGATCTGGAAGTCAGACTACCAGAGTTTTTATTCTTACCTAACATTCATCAGTTATGTAACATAAATCAAGTTACTTACCTTCACTGGGTCTCAGTTTCCTCACCTACAAAATGGGGGATAATAAGAATACTTACCTCACAGAAAGATTGTGATGACCAAATGAAAACACGTACAGGTCTCAGAAGAGTGCCTGGCACAGAGAAAACAATAAATGTGTGCTATTATATTAAGACCTTGATATAATTTTGATAACCTAAGTAAGTACCTCCCAGAAACTTTTGACCTGGCTCCAGCCTGGTTCTTCACACACACACATGGACATAG
>NW_011888889.1:2521361-2544575 GCF_000151845.1 Pteropus vampyrus | reverse complement strand
ATATTATCCTCCATAAAATAATACCCTGTTATTCCTCTGCTGTCACTCTTGGAGGCACCCGAAAAGTTGGTGAAAGAGTTCCTCTTGAAATTTTAGTTCCTTTGGCCCCATCCCATCAACAAATATTTGTTCAGGTACTTTCTGTTTACCAGGCACTGTGGGATAAGGCTGTGAGCAACACAGACACTCTCAGAGAGTTTCATTATCTGATACACTCTTTCCTCCAAGAGTTACAAGGCTAGGTCCTTCCCATCCTTTAGGTTTTAGCTTATAGTACCATCTTCCCAAAGAAGCATTTCCTTTCCTTATTACTCTGTTGGTAGATTACTTCATAATAATTATAATAATGCATAATTATTTTATACATCTCCATTGTTTTTACTCCCTCTTCCTTCATTCAACGTAAGTTCCTTGTGGGTAGAGATCTATGCCTATCTTTTTCATTATAATGCAGCCTGACACATAGGGCTGCTTAAAGATTGCTTTTTAAATGGGTTCTGAGAAGATGAAGAAATGAATGAATGCCAATTTATACTCCTCCTCTTCTATTTTAAGTTAGTTAATATCAAGTAGATCTCAGAATATACATTACTTCCTATGGAGTATACATTTCCTTGAATCCTCTTGTTAATATCTTTCTGTATGCTCCCATGGCATCCTACATGTCATAGACTCATTTTACAGAATCCCCTCCAGAACTGTAATTCCAGATCTATTCCTATATTCTTTCTTTTCTGTCATTCAGTTTTCCTATGACATATGAAAAAATATATGAATCTAAAATTTAAAGAAACGTAGGAAATAAAGAGAAGGAATATGATGGTATTTATACACAGATCAGACAAATGGCAACAATTGATAATACTGGAGCCAGCTATTCAGTCATCAAATATTGATTAAGCACCTGTAGTATATAGTTGTATCTTGTGTCCATAGAATAAGTAGAGTGTTAACAATTGGTCAGCGTATTTTTAACTCACTGGCTCAAAGATGAAATGAAAGTGTTTCAAATGGTACATTTTTTTATAATGTAAAATATTTCAAAACACAAAGTTTTAAATTATTTTCATATCAATCCATTTATAAACATTATATATTTTAGAAGGCCTTGAAGAATCCAGGGTCTTGCCCTCTAAGAGTTTGCCTTTTAAAAAATAAAATAGTACTTGATATCATCTACTCTATGTGGGTCTTGTATGGTCATTGAACTAAAAAGAAAAACTCCTCAATATTTGTGGTTAAAATTTCTGCCAAAATGCAACTTTTCTAAGAAGGCCCCCAACCACAAATCTACGGTTAAGGATTAATCTATTATTATTATTATTAACAGTCAAGAAATAATAAGGCTAAGTGTCCCTTTCAGTGGTAAATATTAGTGTTCCAGGCAAGAGATTACAGTGGAATTTAAAGCTCAAAAAATAGCACTAAAATTTAAAGTTAAGAGAGAATTTTCTTTGAGCTTTAAGGAATGGGCAGAGGATCAGAACTGGAGCGCTCTTAAAAAGGCATTATTTTTTTTTGAAAGAACATGCATCATCTCTAAGTGAGCAGAGTTTTTGCTGGCTAGGATTATTCTGTTACTTTAGGTTTACATTTAGGAATAGAAAAGTACCTTACTTTAGGAAAAGGGAAATATCTGATGGTAAGTAAATATTGCATTAAAAAGTTAACATTAAAGTATATAATTCTAAAGGGTCTAATCTTGTCAAGAAGAATAAGATAACAATACGATAATATATATCTCAAAACTTTTTTTTTTTATCATTTTGTGGAGCCTGGAGATCTGGATCCAAATTAATTTTATCCAAGAAAGTCTATTTTCTATTTCATTTCTTTATATTACGTGGGAATTTTTTATTCATTTATTCAGCAAATATTTAATGGATTACTTTTATGTGTCAGACAGCATAATGGTTGCCATTGATAGAAAAGAAGGGAAAATACAAAGATGCAAAGACATGTTTCCGATCTTTGAGGATTTTATAAATCATTGGGCAAGACAGATACTTAACTCAAGTAGAAAGATCCTCTCATTGTTCTAAATAGGGCCAGAGAAGTCTCTACTGGGAGGTATAGTTTGATCTAAACTCTGAAGAAAGGATTACCAGGAATTCATTACAGGCAAGAAAGAAATTATCAATTGAGAATTATCTTTCGACAGAAAGGAAAATTACAGGACAATTCTTACTATTTTCTCTTGATGATGAAGAAACAATTTATGAGGGGATATTTGAGACTATGTAAATATTTACCCACTTGTTTTGGCACATGTTATGATTTTGCTGGATCAGTAATGATCCTATGATGAAGATAACATGGTCATTTTCTAATTTCTTTATTTTTTCAGTATTTATTAGTATTCTACCAAAAGAAAAGTTTCCCTTCTCTTTTATTTATTTATTTGGTTGGTTGACTGATTTATTAACTATTTATTTATTTAAACAGTTGCACTAATAGATTATTATTTTATTCTATAAATATCTTGTTTCTATCATTATTTATTTTGATGCTCTAATTGTCTAAGATTTGGCCTATGTCCTTTTGACATGTCCTCATTACTTTTTGAGTACTTCCTTGTTATCTGGCATAAAAAGATGCCCCAGTCTTGGCTGGAAACTTCTTTAACTTGATAAAGAATAGCTTGCAAAAAAACTTAGATATCTACAAAAAAAAAAAAAACCTACAGTTAACATACTTAGAGGTGAGAAACTTGAACCTTTCTCACTAGGACCAGAAACAAGGCAAGATGTTCCCTTTCATCATGCCTTTTCAGCATTGTACTGGAAGTACTAGCTAATGTAATGAGACCAAAAAAAAAGAAAAAAGAAAAAGAAAAAGAAACAAAAGCTATCCAGATTGAGAAGGTAGAAATAAAATTGTCTTTGTTTGCAGATGACATGATCATCTATGTAGACAATACAAATCAACCCCCCAAAACTTCCTAGAACTAATAAGAGTATAGCAAGGTTGCAAGATAGAAGGTTAATATACAAAAGTCAATTGCTTTCCTGTATACCAGCAATAAACAAGTGGAATTTGAAATAAAAAACATAATACTATATACATTAGCATCCCCCAAAATGAAATATTTAGGTATAAATCTAACAAAATATGTACATCTCTAGGACAAAAACTGTAAAACTAATGAAAGAAATCAAAGAACTAAATAAATGGAGAGACCGTCCTTGTTCATGGATAGAAAGACTCAATATGTCAAGATGTCAGTTTTCCCAACTTGATTTATAGATTTGATGCAATCCCAATAAAACTTCATTAAGTTATTTTGTAGGTTTTGACAAACTGAGTCTAAAATTTATATGAAAAAGCAAAAGATCCAGACTAGCCAACATGGTACTTAAAGAGAAGAATAAAATTGGAGAACTGACAACACTTGACTGTAACACTTACCATAAATCTACAGCAATCAAGACGTTGTGGTATTGGTGAAAGAACAGACAAATAGATCATTGGAATAAAATAGAGATCCTAGAAATAGCTCACATAAATATAGTCAACTGATCTTTGACAAAAAATCAAAGACAGTCTTTTCAATAAATGATGCTGAAACAATAGGACATCACATGCAAAATAATAGTAATAATAACAATGTATCTTGACAGAGACTTTACATCCTTCACAAAAAGAACTCAAAATGATTCATATACCTAAATGTGAGGTGCAAAACTGTAAAACTCTTAGAAGATGACATAAGAGAAAACTTAGATTGCTTATGGTGATAACTTTTGAGTCACAACACCAAAGGCATGATCCATGAAAGTTATAATTTAATAAACTGGAGTTCTTTATAATTCGTAAAAAAAAAAATTGTCTCTTGCTAATATTTTCTCTCAGTCTGTGGTTTGTCTTCTCATCCTCCTGAGATTATCTAAGGCAGAGTAGAAGTTTTTAATTTTAATAAGACACAGTTGATAAAAGACTGTTATCCAAAATATACAAAGAACTCTTAATATTCAACAAGAAGAACGCAAACAACTTAATTAAAAAATAAGACAAACACCTTTACAGACACTTCACCAAAGAAGATATACAGATGGAAAATAAGCATATAAAAAGATGCTCCACATCATTGTCATTAGGGATTCACAAATTAAAACAACAAAGAGATCCTACTACATACCTATTAGCATGGCCAAAATCAAAAACAGTGACGACACCAAATGCTAGTGAGGATGTGGAGCTATGGGAATTCTCATTCATTTCTGGTAAGAATGCAAAATGATACAGCCAATTGGAAGATAACTTGGCAGTTTCTTATAAAACTAAACATATTCTTACCATGCAATCCATCAGTCACACTTATTGGTATTTACCCAAAGGAGTTGAAAAACTTATGTTCACACAAAAACCTATACATGGGTATTTATAGCAGCTTTATTCATAATTACTAAGACTTTGAAGCAACCAATATGTTCTTCAGTAGGTGAATAAATAAACTGTGGTACATTTGGACAATATAATATTATTCAGTGCTAAAGAGTAATAAACTATCAAAAATAGAGAGGAAACTTAAATACATATTACTAAGTGAAAAAAAGCCAATCTGAAAAGGTAATATGCTGTATGATTCCAACTATATGACATTCTAGAAAAGGCAAAACTATGGAGACACTGAAAAGAGAAGTGGTTGCCAAAGGGTAGAGGGGAGGGAGGGTGAATAAGCAGGACACAGAGAATTATTTGGGTAGTGAAACTTCTCTGTATGATAGTATAATAGTGAATACATGTCATTACACATGTCTCCAAACCCATAGAATGTACACCACCAAGAGTGAACCTTAACATAAACTATGGACTTTGAGTGATAATGATGTGTAACTTTAGCTTCATTAATTGTAACAGATGTACAACCGTGGTGGAGGATGTCATTCATGAGGGAGGCTTTGTGTGTATGAGGGCAAGGGGCATGTGAGAACTCTCTGTGCCTTTTGCTCAGTTTTGCTGTGAACTTAAAACCGCTCTAAAAATAGTTAATTAAAAAATACCTCCAATTATTTTCCATTGCAACCAGAATAAAATTTAAACTTTTTACTACAAAAAAACCTTATTAAATGCCTACCCCTTATATGCATAATAGCTTTGATTTTATTAATAAAAATAAAACTACCTTTCTAAAAGACCATTTAAAACATATATTAAGCTATTCAATAATTATAATCATTGTTATCAATTGCATTTTACAGGTGGGGATATAGAGGCAGAGGTTATGTAATATAAAATCCCAAACAGCTTGACAACAGCTGTGCTCAACTATACCATTTTTATATCTCTTTTCTGATCTAAAGGATTAGATTTGACTTAATTAAATATGACCCTGCAATATATTAGTTTTATTTAATATTTGATAGAGACATTTAATATTTAAATGTTGTAGGAAGAATTTAAATGGTTAGAAAATAATTTTAATTTAATGGCCCTGAGTTTAACAGAATATGAGGAAAAAAAATCAGCACCATTAACATATCATTGATGTTAAAAGAATTCTCTATTTATGGAAGCTAAAGTTAACTAAAAACTAATGTAATTGCTAAGAGTTGGAAGACTCTGATGTGGTTACTGACAGGTAATGGTTAACTTGTATGCCCTCCCTTTGAGAAAGAAACTGGCCTTCTGCAAGGCTCCAGGGGAACTAATTCAGCCTGATGCTTAAAACAAGACAGAGCGTGTATGCTGCTTGGCCATTTGCCTTTGTAGCATGACCATTTCCATGACAAACCAGGGCATCATTTAGATGAGAAATGATTTAGTAAAAGCCACATAAAATGTGAAAACTATATCAACAGTTTCTAAAGTGATTCTATAGTTTTCAATAAACTGGATTCAAATGTTTTAGAAATTACTTGAATGATTTGATTAGCTGTTCTTGAACTTAAATCAGTGAGTAGTATTATATCTTAATTTATTTAGAGAACATAATAATACATTTAAAGTTTTTATCTATATATTAATTTATTTCATGTTAATTTTTAAATATATTGAATTTTTTATTCAATATTTTTATTTATTTTTAATTATTAAATATATTGAATTTTTATAGTTAGATCTACTCCTAGATCTAACAATAAAAGTAAAATAAATAAAATAAAATAAAATATATAACTCAAAAGGTTACACTTCACTTTTATTTTTTCCAGTTGCCATTTAAGAAACAATAACAATCACAATGAAATTAACGAAATACTTGAGGTGTCACTATATACCACTTAATTCTTTTCCCCATAAAAGTTTCCCTTTAGGTGACATGATGCAACAGTTTTTTAATCTTATGTAATGCCAAGAACATGTATTCTAGAAACCCAAGGAGGATCCCAGATAAAACTTTAATAGCATGTAGAAGCCTTGGAAGTCATATATGCTCATAAGTAAATATATTACAGTATGTAAAAAAAAGTTATTGAATTTTAAAATGTAGAGTCTGTATACCTTAAGCAAAGAAAAATTGTTAAGGTTCATGAGGAGGTTAAAGAAATGTTCCTCTTTACACTTTTATCTTCAATGTATTAGTTTATTTGGACCAAATCTATTTGCATTAAACCATTGGGTTTATAATAAATGACAATGTATTTGAATTGTATTAATATGTTTAGATTTTATACAGCTTTCATATCTTAATAGAAACTCATATTTTAAAAGTATTATTTTATATAGGTGATATGCAAATGGGATGAATAATTTGTGATTTTTTTCATTAATTGTAGGAGCCTGTGATCTATAGGCAAAAATATAGTAGCCATGGCTAGAAATCACTTTCTGGCAAATGACTTGAACAAGATTTGAACTATTATGACTTATTCAACTTTAAGATTGATTAGTTATTTTCCACAGTTCTCTGTTACACACACACACACACACACACACATGCGCACGCACACACATACACACACACACACCCACACACATACACACACCCCACAAGTTAACCAAGTAAGGAAATCCATCCTAGCTCTTCTCTGAAAAGGCTCCCTTGACTTCATGGATTTAGACCATAAGCTTTACATGCATTATTTCATTTAATCTGCACATCTTTATTTGGCAGATACTATTATTCTGTTCATTTTACTGATTATTAATCTGGGGTTTAAAGAGGTTAAGGTACATTGGGAAGGAAAGCTAACACAGAGAGTTCATTAAAGAGCTGGGGTTTTAAGGTTTAACTGTGTGACAATAAAGCCCTCATTCTGCACTGTACAACACTGCCTCCAAATCATGCATTTAAACTGCTTTAAGGTGTATAAAGAACATTCACAGATTATTTTTATTTCATCTTCATAATCTCCTCTCAAAGCCGCGCACATTTTGCATTGTGTGTAGAGCCCAGACTGTTGCCTTTATCTCAGCCCAATTTAAAAGAGATAACTTGTCAAATAAACACAATTTTCTTAACAGCTAAAATCATTGATATTTCTAAATAATAGTCATGGAGGGAAAACAGTTATACAGTAATATCTAACACACACTTGGGTATATCTGAAATATGCAAATAATTTTCTAGTTATTTTTTTAAATTTAGCCTATTCATCTTCCTACCATGATGTATTCTAAAGGTAAAATGGGGGAATTTTTGTTCTATTTAGCTAATAAATTTTTATTCTTTTTCATAGTGATAATCATTTTCAAGGTGTAAGGTTTTTATAGACATATCAATGATGGAAAAAGTAAAAGTAAGAGAAGTATAGCAACATTTCAAGCTTTGCTTTTAACTGGATTTTTAAATATTCTTAGTTGGTCATTAATCAACAAATTTTACATAATGTTTTTTAAGTTTCATAACAAAAATGCTATGACAGAAATGGGGATGTTCCATTAGCTAAATTTATGGATCTAATTGCTGAAATATTTTCAAAGCTATTTGGGATCCTTTTATAGAGCACTAGGCACTTCCCCGTGGATTGCTTTGCTGAGACCAATGGTGATAATTTAATAAATTAATAGATTCTTGGTATAGTAAATATACCAAGGCAACATTTATCTTCTGGGTATTCCTGCTACACTGACATATAAAACCAATGAGCTTCTTTTACTTTATATTTAATTGATTTTTCTTCTTTTACTTTATATTTAATTGATTTTTCTTCAGAGAGTAGTTTCTTCAGATGCACATTTAATTTGCACAAACAATATGCTTGGCAGAAAAATAATAAAGATGTAATTGAAAACTTTTCTATATTATACAATTATACTGTAAATATTCTTTATTATATATTATACTTTAATGTATACATAATTAATATATAAGTCTATTTACACAAAATCAGATATTCTGTATATATGGAAGATTTAAGAAATTTTCAAGCATAATTTTGACTACATGTGATTTTTTTGCATGCTCTAGCTTGACAAATTAGACCCCAGTAAGATGTGGCATCACTGTTTTTATTCACCTTCTTTTCATTAAGAAGATCAAATTCCAGTTTTGAAACATCAACACTTATTTCATATGAACAGCTTAGGTTTCTCCATAAACATTTAAATTAAATGATTTGCAAATATATACTCAATTTATACCAGCCACTAGGTCACTTCAGTATGGAAAAATCAAATATCATGTATCCAAAAAGTTATATGTAATTTTACTCTCAGTTAAGAAAACTGAACAAATAACTATGCCTTTGGATCCTCCTCTTGCATTCTCTATTTTTCTCCCTTTTTTGTCCCTAAAATGTGATTGAAGCTACTGCAGATGTTTAACATCTTTAACCTCTCAGGGAACCTAAAAGCATTCTGTGCCCTACTGAACATCACATGGCACTGCGCTAAGGTGGGACAACTTGCATCTAGAGCACATCTGATTTCCAGCCTACAGCCTCTTACTCTTAAGCTTTAACTATCTCAGAAACTGCAAAGAAAACAATATAAAAGCACCTCATAGATTAACAGACCATTACTAGTCCTCGACACTTCAGCAGATGAATCCTGCTTGATCCCAGACTATAAAAACGCCTTCTGAAGGCATTTGAGCTCCTCTTTGATTCTCAGCCCAGGTCTTAATTTTCTCACAGTGCTGAAGCTCTGTATTTCATTAGAGATATCATCTTAAATCTTTGTGCGCCCCTACTTGTTTTAATGAGGTTTATCTTCTACAGATTCATCTGTACCTATTTTAAAGGTGAACTAATAAATATCAAAATATGTTTTTAAAACCTATTGATAATAGAGACTGTATTGGGCTTGTTTGTTTGTTTTTTAGACAAGGCTCAATGGTTATAAGCCTGATTTTTTTCTAATCCCAATCTGATATAATTACTTCATATGGAGTCCTTAGTTTAAAAACACACCCATTAATGTTAGGTCCAGATTTTGTTTCACAGCTAAGTTATTCTTATACTCTCTGTCTCAACTAAATTTATAGAATCCCAAATGATGATAATCAAAAGTCACAAAAATCTTTTTACTCCACACTACATAAATAATATTGTCAACAGAATTGTTTTCTGTAGTTCCCTTATAAAGACAAAATATGAAAACCTTAATCTTAGCAGAAGCCCAACCCTTAGTGTGCTGAATGTTGTTTATTCTGTATTCAAGCTGTTAGTGTGATCTGGAAATGGGAGGTGTTGGGTCAAAGAGTACAAACTACCAGTTATGGGATGAATATGTTCTGTGGATCTAACGTGCAGCATGGTGTTTACAGTTAATAACACTGCATTATATTACATTGAAAGTTGCTAAGAGAGTAGATTTTAAACGTTCTCACCACAGAAAAGAAATGGAAATTATGTGTCGTGATGGAGGTGTTAATTAGCACCATGGTGGGACTAATTATTTTGCGATGTATAAGTGCATCAAATCAATGCATCAGACACCTTAAACTTACACAGTGTTATATGTCATTTATACCTCAGTAAAGCTAGAAAAAAATAAGTTGCAAAGGATGGAAGAGGAATCTGAGATTTAAAAAGACTTAATAACTGTATCAATCACAATGTATTAAACTTATTTGGCTCTTGAGCCACATAAAGAAATTATAAATATAAAAAATATGGTCTGTTGGGTATATCTAGCCTACTCTAACAATGGTTAAATAGTAGCTGAACCCACTTTTGTTTTATATATATAACCTCATTAATAACCTATTTAATATGAAACAATATACTTTGGTTTAACATGTTGCCTTTACTTCAAGTATTCTGAATTGTGAAAAGAACGAATAATGGTTTTTTTCAAAAGAAATACTGAAGAACAGTCTAAGAGAGAAAAAGAAATCTCCAAAATCTCAAAATTCAACTTCCAAAAACTTAGGAAAACATAATGTTTCTTAAGGTTTACTTGCCTGTGAAAAACAAATTATAGTTTTTAATCATATAAAAATATTACGGTTTCAAGTGGGGCAACATTCATCTGTGTACAATGGGAATAAGTGCTTACAAACACACTCACAATAGACTTAGCAATTACAGTAGTAGAATGCACTAGAGGCTTAGCACTGTATTGTTTTAATGATGTAATTACATGCATTAATATGAGTTTGAATACGAACTCTATAACAAAGACTAAAACCTGGCTAAATAGCTATAATAAGCTGGGTCAATGGAAGACAATTTTAAGATTAGAAGGAAATGCTTAACAGGGTGACCTGGATTAAGAAGTTACATGTCATTTGACGGCATCTACTGTTTTTGTAACATTTATGTTAATCATTTGGCCTATTATAAATATACTTGATAACCATACTATGAAAGATACAAAAACAAAATGGAAAAATAATTCAGGATATAAAGTCAACTTCAGTTAGGAGGAAATGCTTTTAATTAAAAGTAAGAACCAAATATTTATTGAGCCTCTGTTGTATACAAGACACAGTGATTGTCAATTTATATTTGTTAACTCATTAGAGTTCACCAAGACACCTTTGAATTAGGTTTATCTTCTCCATACTCTTCTGATGCACTAAAAAGTCAGGGTAAAAATACTTGGGAGAATGGTGGAAAAAAATTCACAAAATTCATAAGAAAGCACAACACCCAGTAATATTTACCAGTAGAATCTTACCACAGAGAATATAATGGCAACAGTTTCTCATCCAGCCAAATTCTGACCACATTTTTACACACACTTCTCATTGAGGTTGACTGGCTCCGGAGTTGAGGTGGCACAGGTAACATTTGAAACAGGAAGGGCCAGCCTTCCTGCCTCATTTATCTTTCCAATATTATCTTGTTTTCCAGTGGTAAGATTCAAGATACAGTAAAACTTTAATAAGTACACTAGAACTCTTAACTGCTCTTATTTTTCCTACAATTTTGGAAGACAGTGGCCAATCACACACACAAAAAAGAATTTCATATTGCATTTAATTAAACAAGTGCATATAACTTTTATAACATATCCTGGGCTCTGTATATATTTGACCTCAAACCCCATAAATCCTTTACATTCAAATTTGTGCAGTAAAAATTGATCTAAAGAGTAAGGTTAGCATATAATATATATAGCCCCATTCTCAGAGTCAGAGAGGCATAAGTTCAAAACCTGGCTTTTCTGCTTGCTTGTTAAATTATTAGGCTTCATTGTATTTATCTGTGTAAAATGGGAATAATAATAATAGTATCTACTCCATAGGGCTGTTGTGAGAAGTGAATGAAATTATCCATGTCAAGTCCATGTGAAGTGTAATATCACCAATTCAGTTTTACTATTTTAATTCTCTTAATTGTGTGTGTGTGTGTGTGTGTGTGTGTGTGTGTGTGTGTGTGTGTCTTAAAAATCTCTTGGTAATATATCAGACCAATGCAGATTTTGTTAATGAATGTACTCTAACCTGAAAATACAATTAATTCTAACACCATGTTATACAATTCTTTCTTTTTAACATTTTCTTTTTGTTTACTGACAGGCAAGTGCTGTGGTGGATGAGAAGCTGTTTGAGAATTAGATGGGTCTGGATTTGAATTCCAGCAGTCACTTATTAGCTGGGTGACTGCTATTACTTAAAATTACTTAAAATTTTCTCATCTCAGTTTTCTCATACTCTGAATAATCCTTGGTATAAAGATTAAAGGAACTAATTGACACAGAGTAGGCCCAAAATAAATAGTAGCTCTTATCATTATTATAATGTATGTGATTACTAAATCTTTACATGAAAATTTTTATTAGAGTACTGTATTTAATTTTTATCACAAGCAAGATTTAACATTAAAAACATATGAAAGATATTTTTAAAACCTTCAATAAGATGTCTTCACCTTACTATTAATTTCTGTGACTTAAATGATAAATAAATTTAACTAATTGGAGGAACAAATGCTTTCATAGTTTGCCTAATTATCAACATTTGTTGAGCCATGTAGCCTCTTGGGTGACATAAAACAGAAATGTTAACTGATTAGAAAAAAGGAAGATGCGATACTAAGATAGTTAGAAAAATCAGTGTTGTCACAGGTTGACACTCCGGAGCCCTGGAAACCTTCCTAATACTTTTTCCATGAGATGCAAATGTAAGAATTATTTTTCCATTTGAGTCATGCTCAGACAAGAAGGTAATTCAAAGCATAACAGATGTACTTTTCTACCTGGATTGCAAAATGGCAATAACATATTTGGTATAAAGAATATAAAATTGTTGTTATATTGTTTTGATTATTTCTGGAAGAACCAAAAGCCTGCAGTGAACTCCAGCAATGATAGATTTTTAAATCAACAGCTGGTTAACATTATCAGAATGAATCATGGAACAAAAGTGACAGCTGGATTGGAGCCAGGTAGGCCAAGAGATACCAGAGATAATTTCTGTGTTTTAAAGGGAGATTTTTTTTCAGTGCCTCTGACCTGGTGCTACATACATCTTAATTTAAGGCGACAGATAGTGTGACAAAAAACAAAGTACAATTATAGTTTAAACCCAAAGGATCTAAACAAACAGATGTGTCTTAAAGGTGGTATATTTTCCAACCAGGCCAAAGCATTCGCTTTGCTCAAAAACTCTTAACTAAATGCTCGAAATATCTAGTGTTCTATTTAAAACTGTTTAATGTTTATTTTTTTTAATAAGGAATAAACTGTATCTGTTTTTATGGTCAAGTTAAAACAAGACTCCTATCTATAAGCTTGACAGGTAAAGCCACACCAATCTTTTCAGCTTTAAAACCAGTCAAAAAAAATCTGTTCTATGCTTCTTAGACTAGACAACAAAGTTATGAGAGGTTTTTTCCCTTCAGATTTAGTGTAAATGTCCCCACCTGACAAACACAAAAGCCGAACTATCAAACAGAATGATGATGCTGATGTTCAACACCTGCACCTTCAGAGGCGCCAACAAAGGGAGACAGAGCCTTCTCCTACCTCCACACCTGCTGGATGGGTGGACGCTTTTAACCTCTTTTGCTCTTGATGGGTCCCCACAAAACAGAGGTGGAAAAGCACACTCTTCAAAGGCTGACACTCAGAGAGCAGGCAAACAAAACTACTCTACATTACCAGATTTAAAAGCTTAATTATAGAATATATCTAGCAACATGCTTGGAAGGAAACTATTAATAGAAAAAAAAAAAAGATTCATAGTTGCTCCTAATGAAAATAGAGGAAGGGAAAGCCGCTTTCTAAAAATACTGAAAGAAGATAAATTATTATTTAAAGCAAATTTAATGATATCTCATAGTATATATGGCAGCCAATTTTGATTTTATTACTAGAAAATTTATCAAGCATAAATACAGCATATACATATTTCTGAAAAAATATTTTTCAAAGACAAGTTTTCTCACAAATATCAGACTTATAATTTATAAACTTTAGATATTTGCATACTTAATTAATTTGGTGCCATATTTATTCATTTTTATTATTTATTTTAAAAATAGTACACAATTGTCGTAATCTGCTTTTCCGAAAACTTGAGTTGATAAGTAGATGTGCATGAAGAAATAAATATAGCATCTGTTTGGGAAAATGTTTGATTAACCCAACTATTTATTTTAAAGTACGAGAAAAATAAAAATTCTAATAATTGTGTAACGAAGTTTCACACTATAGCAAATCCAAAAGATTTCACTCTGTAGTACCACTTAAAATGACAGTATATATAAAAGATAAAAAATTGAGACTTCATATATGTTAAAGCAATTGGGACTTAATTGAATTTGAAAATATTGTTAAACACTGAGTTAAATGCCTATGTAATCGCTTATAGGTGTGATATAAAACTGAAAGCAACAAAAGAACAAGACAAATAAGCAAAAACTCAGACACGGACAACAGTTCTGTGGTTACCAGAGGGAAGGGGAGAGAGGTAGATAAGGGTAAAGGGGGTCAAATACATGATGACAGAAGGAAATTTAACTTTAGGTTGTCAACATGCAATGCAATATACATATGACATACTATTGAATTGTACACTTGAAACCTACATAATTTTATTAACCAATGTCACTCCAATAAATTTAATTTAAAAACTAAGAATTTAAATTAAAAAACACTGATTTAATTAAGCAACAAGATCTTTTAAGCATCTTAATTTATAAAATAATTATTTTTAATTACCATATATATCTAAATGGTTTTTACAAAACAAGATTGTTGACAAACTTTAATAGTTAATGATTTGGGTGCACAGAAATAATTTCTTTCCACTGATTAAAAAAAAAAAAAAAGTAGAGATACTCAAGTACACAGCCCTCATTTGTAACACTGCAATTTGTTTTAAGGCTTGCACAAGAAAACTCAGAGGTCGTGTGTGCATCCCGTGTTAGATGTGGGCAGGAGCAGAATCCCTTTGGAGTTTCTGGAAGATGAAAGAATGAACAACTTTCTTTCGTGCTCTTCTCATCAGACATAGATTCGTTAAGCTACCTCCTATCCAAACACTATTTCGAGCTCTACGATTCTTTCCAAAAGTTATGAGTGGGTCATTTTTTTATTCAAATAAAGTGATTTAGTCATTTGTAGGATATCACCATTCAGGAGGTTAAGTCCACATACCAAAGTAGAGCATCATTAGAACAACCCATATTTCAATGGCCATCCTTCTAACCCACGCTTGAACTTTGGCAGTAGTTAAAATTCAATTGGATTGTCCACTACCTATAAATGAAGCTAAAAAGTGCTGACAGTGTGAGGATAAGGTTCGAGCAAGCTAATAGGTTTTAGTGTCTGAAACTTTTGATAATCTGGCTTTAAGTGTCATGGGTCTTTCAAGGTGGATTCCATCTGTCCTATAAAGTTATGTATTGAAACATAAGGCATCCCTTTGATCTCCTTTGTGAAAACTCTATGAAGTCAACAAAATGCCCCCATTGACTCAACAGCCAGATCATCAACCTGTTGACATGAAAGATTTTAACACTTATAAGTGTTAGTAAACAGTAAGTGAGCTATGTGTTGAAAGCCTTGCAGTAAAAAGATTCAGGGATGGGCTGAGTCTTGCCACATGTACAGGCTGTCCTACAGATATTTTGTACCAAAATAAAACAGAAGAGCACACAACTCAAGCCAGGATTAGACGTGATAATGCCCATTAATATAAATGTCCAAAGTTCTTCCCTAATAGAGTATTTATTTTTAAAAGTGTAATATGTTTTATTTCCAAAGCACTAAGTTAGTGGGTAAAAATATTTTTACAACATAGATGCATGCCACGGAAAAGAACACAAATAAAATGTGTGTGTGATTCATTTATTTATATGTATTTATGTATGTATGTATTTTTGTTTGTTTATAATACTATGTACTTGTGTGTATATGTATAGTGTATACTCAAGACAGGTACATAGAGGCAAGAGTGTGCAATGAAAATTACACTGACTTTTGCAGTCAGAAAGATCCAAGTCCAAATATTGGCTATTACTGCTGAGTGTGACCTTAAGCATTTTTGTTATCTCTAAAAATAAGTAAGTACTAATACATACTTTGCTGATTTTTGGATTAATTGAAACCAGCTATATTAAGCACTTGGTACATAGTAGCAATCAACAAATACTACTTCTCTTTTCTTTCCCCAGATCAGCATCATACCAAGGCTTAAGTCCAAGTTTTTAATCCGATTTTAGAGTTTATTTAGTCTGCTGCTTCAGCATCAACATATGTCCTCAAGTCCTTGAGTCATTGAACACAGGCTCAGTAGGCTCTTTTTGAATGGCAAGGAAATGTGGTCTGTGTGAAGTCTGCTATTCCCTGTTGCCATGTCTCCTAACAAGGCAAAATCTTGTTCATCCTTCAACAGCCAGGTCAGGTGTCACCTCCTCCATGAAGACTCCTACAATCCTGCTGGGCAGCAATAATTCAATTGTTTTTTTCTCTGTTGACCTTGATCTTGGCTCATGCTATAATCACAGTACTTATTAAATTGCATTATAATTAGTCCTTGTCCTGTCTGCTTCCTCTTAGAGAAATTGCGTTCCATGGGGTCGGGATTTGTGAATTAGTCTTCTTGATACCCCCAGCATGTAGCACTGAGCCTGGCAGAAAGCAAATACACAACAGAAAGGGACAGGGGAGCAGGAAAGGAAACCAGAAGTAATATTTGCCTACTTTTCTTACATTTTGTCTTTGATCATATATTCAGCAATGAGTAAGGTTTAAAAATAAACAGTATTCACTAACTGGAAAAATCATATCGTTCTAAGTCCTTCCCAATATTGGAAATATGATTCTACATTTTTCAGCATCTCATTCTTCAGATGCCTGAATGATGTGCTGATTTTCTAACACCATCCAGCCAAGCCAGTGACAGATGGCTCTGAGATCCACACTGAATTTTTGTGTGTGACCCAACAAATGTTCTACCCAGTGACATATGTATACACATATTAGTAATGCTAGATGCTTCAAGCTTGCAAACAGAGCCCTAACTGAGGAAATGTGCATGTCATGTGAATTTATATAAACACATAAGCTTTTTATTTAAATCAAAATTAGTACTCACATATACCTGCCCATTTATATATTTATTTCCTTTTCTTATTTAGCCAGTCTTATTCGGCTTCATTTCCAGGAATAGCTTTTTTCTAGGCATTTCTACTTATACACACTCTTTCACACACACACATCTGTAGTGGAATTTAAAGCCAGAAAGGAGAGGGTGCTATGCCACCATTCCACTGTCATCGGCATCCCTGTTTCTCTCTGAGGACACACACGCGCGCACACACACACACACGCACACACACCTATGCACATACATGTACATGAGTGACACTTTCAATCATCTCTCACAGTAATTGCCACCAAAGTGAGCACCTAAAGCTCATATCTGATCATTTCACTACCATATCAAAAATTCTTCATCACCAAAGATAAAGATTAAATACACACTAGTTTTAACCAAACTATTGTCCACTCACCAAATATACCATGATCACTTATGTCTTTAGCCCTCTGCAAATACTTTCAAATTCTAAAATGCCACTTTCATGCTTCTTCTAATAAAAAATATTTTCTTTCCTCTTGATTTTAGGTCAATTTTCACTTCTCTGAAAAACTTTCTTTGATTGCACTTTCTCCCCTTAACCACTGAAGATGTGGGTGCCCATCCATTCTGTTCCCAAGACACTCTGTGAAGACCATACCTCATAATACTGTATATAATTTTTACATGTACATGTGCTTCCAAAATTTGTATGCTACTTGAGAATAAGAAGTGAGTCTTGTTCATTAATTGTATATGCAGCACCTGGAACACTACATGTGTTTAACTATTTATTAATTGAGTAAATTACTATATAGATATTGTCCATAAAGGATTCAGAGTAACATTATATGTATATAGATAATGTTAAAATTACAAAGTTCAAGTAAAACACTAGAAACTGTAACTAAAACCTTGGGGATTGGGACTGAGGAAGTTAACAGATTAAAATTGGGTTAATCACATACAAAAGGATGCTAGAAATTATTTCAGGTTATTTCTTCAAGTAAGATCGAGTCAGTTGGAACAGTTACATATCTCTTACTAATCAAGAATTCCTTGAGAGTTCCAGTTATTACAGGAGCAGACATGACATATTTCAATGGGGTACATTTTTATCATCATGGAAGTAGTCAAATTTCATAGCTCCAGGACAGTAAGACAGCAGAAATAACACAGGAGCAAAAACCAAATGGTTGTTCCCAGTGAGTGTGGTCTCTGGGTCCCTGCTGGCTGTATCAGAAAAGCGCAGCCTCCTCTGACCCTCTGGAAAACCTGGAGCAGCAGCTTTCAGAGCAGTGGGTGTCCTGTGATGCACAGGAACAAGGGTTGGCACATAAACTATTCATCTCCTAGTTCTAAGTCTTATTTTCTAAGTCTAAATCCATGCCATGAAGCTGCATAAATCAGCCTCAGAACTAGAAGATAAACGATTCACTGGATTATTTTGTCACAAGTTGGATATAGCAGAGGTTTGTTATTTTTTCTCCCCAGGAAATGATCAGCTAGACCAGAGAGGAAGCAAGACTTTGGCTCTCTCTATGAAAAGAGAAAGAGTTGACAGACAACCCAGGTAGCCAGAACATGAGCAAGAGACCGGACCCTGGCTGCTCGGTTACTCTGGAGACTTTGCATCTTTAGGGAGTGATGGAAAAATAGTCAAAAAGAAAACAAAGCCAAAGATTTTTCATAGCATGAGATGCAGAGTATAGAGTCCAGCATGCACTTGCAGTATTGCTAGCTGAAGTATCCTAACTGGATTATCCTGGTGGCAGTGAAATTTTAGACTGTTCATTCTATTTTTCTTTTTTCATGAGTTTTCTAAGTTCTCATGTTTCTTAACTTTAAAATTTGTTATTGAGTGTCAAGGTCTATAGGACAGCCAACATCTCTAGCTGTCTTCTACTCCTGCTAAGGTGAACTCAAATCTCTGTGTCCATGGTTATTGAAAGGCATATGGCACACAAAGATATATAAACAGGAAGAAACTATACATCATGTAGTCCAGCCACCTCATCTTTCAGATGAAGAAAATAAAGCCCATGGAAGTAAAGTTACTTCTTCTAGATCATTACATCCATTAAATAGGATAGATGGAACTTCAACCTTAACTTCCCGATCAATTTTCATGACACCTTGATAGCTCTGCTGCCACTATTAGATCATCAGTATTCTTCTGGTAAAGATTCTCTTTATTGTTCTAAATTGTTATAAGAAAAGAAGTGCTCCTTTAGTTCATTTTGAGTGTGTTCAAGCCCTCATTACTTCACATCTGTATTATTTTCTGACACGGAGTATGGAAGAGGGGAAATCAGATTTGAACATAAGCTGTGCTCATCTCTGGAATTCAGACATGTCTAATTATATTACATTGTTACACTAAATAAAGTGGTCTGGATTTTTTATATAAAATGATTTAAATACGTTAGTACTTCATTCCAAATACAAAGTCAGTACTAACAACAATACAAGATACAACGCAATTTCTACAAGCGTATTCAAGAGTTTTGAATCACTTAGAGCAGTGTTTGCCCCCACTCATGATCTGCAGCTTATTATGATTCTCGAGTTCAGACTCCAGGCGTGAGACAGAAGAAAAGAGGTGTGAGTGAGAATAGAATCAAGCTTCTGGCACTTAAGTAGACAAAATGAATTATAAAGAAAAAAGAAATACTAGAGCAAAAATTTAGCCTCGTGGCTCACTGGTTGAAATAGTGACCCAGAGGCTTCTTAAGTGTTTGTCATACTATGAGAGTTATAATCAAAATCTCAAATGATTTGGAGTTACAGTCAGAGTTTTTTCTTAGTAAATTCATTTGTAAATACTTGATAAAATTCTTTGGAAGAGAACAGATTTATTAAAGTGCATTTCAGTAGCCATTCCATTATAAGTTTTATATAGAATTTTAGCCAACATGTTTATTTTCCAGTTTGTATCTGATGCCTTTCAAATTGTCAAGCACTTCAGGTTAGAGATATTTCTGTTAAACTAATTTAAGAATAAACAACTTAAGAATCTTAACATTAATATTGCAGATTAATAAAAATATAATAACATGGCCTTGTGGTTTATAAAATAGAGGTGATTTTTAAGATCTCAATTCTAAAAATAAGGGAAAAATTCAAGATGTGTGTTCTATATATATATATATATATATATATATATATATACGGTTTAAGCAAAAAAAAAACTAAATAGAAGAAAGCCTTTTTTTTTAGCAATACGTGAAGAACAAGGTAGAGAAGCAACTTCTGGATTAGATAGCCAACTGTGGATTAGATAGCCAATATACTGTGGATCATTTTTTAGATCTTGGGAAACCCTTATATACATACAGCATGCACAAAATGACAGATATTGGATCTACAGCAATAATTTTTATATGATTTCTTAAGTTATGAGGGGTCATCATTTACTTGTCTCAGAATATTTCTATGTAATCAATCAAGATCATCAAATAGGATTTCTTTAACATCGCTTTTTATTACAAAGTCCTTAAAGCTTAACCATGTCTATGGGCCCTGTATAGAGAACGCAATACTGTCCCTCACTTTCACTCTCTCAAGTCTCACAAATTTTCCCTTTAAGAGCTCCATTTTATGGTAAAGAAATTCTGCATGTTTCAGGTCAGTACGAGGTCAAACCAGGGGTTTATTTTGTAAATAGGAGCGTGACCCTTAAAATAATCTGTTTTATTTTTCTGTGCCAAATGTTATTTGAAGTAAAGATAATATATTCGTAATTGATATAATCTTTTACTCCGCATCAGCTTTGTACATTGGGTACTTTCAGACTTCAAGAGAGATGTTTGCATGCTTCTACTTTCATGCATTCAGGAATCTGGATCAAAATTTACAAGTTAACATTCTCTTCAAGCTTCTGAAGGTTAGGAAGTGCTCTTAAAGAAAAAGCAATAGCAACAGCAGAAGGAAAGTGAATTTATGTAATTTATATTTACCTCATTAGATGGCAGCACAACCTTCAAAACCAAAGTCTAACATTTTGGTGAGGAATATGATATCTGTTAGAAATTCTAAAAGAGAATTAAATGTGTTGAAAATAAGTATTATATGAGCTTTATCATATCATGAATATATACAACTAAATTCAAAAATAATTTTTAAAAACAAATTTAACATCACACAAAATTATTCATGTTCATTCATTCAAAAAAAAAAGTGTATTGAGCACCTACTAAGAGACAGGGACTCTTCTATGAACAAAAGGAAGATCTCTGCCTACCTGGAGCTACATTCCAAAGGAGGAAGGAAAACATTTGATGGAAATGGAAATGATACATTAGTAAATTATCCAGTATGTTAGAAAATTATGAATACTTATAAAAAAAATAATGTGGAGTAGAGTAAGGAGAGAATCAGGAGTGTAGGGGTAGGAGGTCAGAATGTAATATTAAATAGGGGCATCAGTGTAGGTCTTACTGAGAAAATGACATTGAGCAAAGATTGGAGATGAGGAAATGTCACGTAGATAACTGGAAGACTGTTCCAAATAGAGAAAATAGCTGATACAAAAGACTAGGATATTAATGAACTAGAATAAAAATTGGCAAATAAATAAGAAATTAGAGCAAAGAGATGAGCATGTAGGGAGAGAGAGCAGATAATATAAGGCCTTCGAAATTATTATTAGAATTTTGGCTTTCACTGAATAAAATGAGGATGTGTTGCAAAGTTTTGAATAGAGAAGTGACCCAATCTGAGTTAGAGCTTAAAAGCATTACTCTGGCTGCTGTACTAAGAATAGAGTAGCCAGAAAGTAGGGGCAAGTGTAAAAGCAGGGACACCAGTTAGGAGGCCATTGCACCACCCATGTGAAAAATGACTAAGAGCAAGACTATCGCAGAGGAGGAGGTGAGGACCAGTTAGATTTTAGATATAGTTTGAAGATAGGTCCAACAGGATTCTAGACAGATTGGATGGAAAGTGTGAGACAGTGAAGGGAGTCAAAAGTGAATCTAAGATTTTAACCCTGAGTAATTAGAAGGATAGAGTTGTCATTTAAAGAAACAGCAAAGGCTGTGGGTAAATAGTTTGTGTGTGTGTTGGAGGAGGGGGGAGTCCTGAACATATTAAGTTTAATATTAGACATAAAAAAAAAATGTCAATACAGCAGTGGATATATTATTAGTCTAAAGTTCAGAGGGCTGGAGATATGTGATTGGGATTCACCAGCATATATGTGATATTTAAAGGCATAACACTGGATGAGATTATCAAGGGTGCTAGTGTAGAAAAGGAAAAGGATCAAGGCCGGAACACCAGAAATTAAAAAGGTAGGGTGGAGCTGCTATCAAAGGAGACTGAGGAGGAAGGATAAGTAAGGTTGGAGGAAACCCAAGAGGATATGGCATCTTGATGCCAGTGCAAGAAAGAAAAAGTGCTGTTAACCAGTGGGAGAAGTAGGATTAAGAGAAAGTTCGTTAGTTTGGTTTTTAAGATGAGGAAATAGCAGCGTGCCTGTGTGCTAGCTGGAATGATTCAGTAGAGAGAAAAAAAAAAAAAATGATGCAGGAAAAGAGTGGAGAACTGCTGAAGCAATGTCATTGAGCAGATGGGATCTAGTACACAAGTGAAGGGATTGGCCTTTGACAGAAATGTGAAAAATTCAAAAGGCAGGAAAGCAAAGTGTGTGGGTGAAGATGCTAATAGGTGAAAAAAAGGTGTCTAAGAGAGTATGGTAGCAAATGCATTAAGGAAGTATAGTGTAATTGCCTGGCTTGAGATTTGTGGTCATGATTCTAAAAGTAAGACAGTGTGTTCAAGTATCTTTCTCCAGCTTCAGGTGCAGGTACAAAGGAGGCAGAGTTGGATTTTACTAAGATTGTGATTTGGGCAAGTGAGTACAAGTTCAACAAAGCAAGAGAGGGGCAGTGAAGCGATCATAATGATTGACCATGAAATTTAAGTCTCATAGGAAGAAAAGTCAGCACATAAAGAATGTGAAGGATATTATTAGTTCTTGGAATTCTATTCCTCTCTGCTCGTTTACCTGTTATATGTTCTAGAAATATTGTCATCCTCTTATTTAAAGAGTTCAGAACACAGGGATTCTTTAAATATTATCTTAACCCAAAACACTAACAGACCTCTGATTTTAATAACTTTTAATAATTGTCTATTTTTAAATGAATGCATAGCACATTAAGTCATGATTGCTGACACTTTTATCTAGATGCAACCTGATTTTCATGTACATAAACTCTATTAAAGCTTTCAGGTGTGGTTCCTCTTATCCCCAGTTCCTTATAAAGTTTTCCTGTCAAACCATATTTTACCTTTCCTTATCACTTTTAGAGTAAAGCATTATTATTTTCTAGAATCTAATTAAATGTGTT
>NW_011888889.1:2518777-2521311 GCF_000151845.1 Pteropus vampyrus | reverse complement strand
AGTATCTTTCTCCAGCTTCAGGTGCAGGTACAAAGGAGGCAGAGTTGGATTTTACTAAGATTGTGATTTGGGCAAGTGAGTACAAGTTCAACAAAGCAAGAGAGGGGCAGTGAAGCGATCATAATGATTGACCATGAAATTTAAGTCTCATAGGAAGAAAAGTCAGCACATAAAGAATGTGAAGGATATTATTAGTTCTTGGAATTCTATTCCTCTCTGCTTGTTTACCTGTTATATGTTCTAGAAATATTGTCATCCTCTTATTTAAAGAGTTCAGAACACAGGGATTCTTTAAATATTATCTTAACCCAAAACACTAACAGACCTCTGATTTTAATAACTTTTAATAATTGTCTATTTTTAAATGAATGCATAGCACACTAAGTCATGATTGCTGACACTTTTATCTAGATGCAACCTGATTTTCATGTACATAAACTCTATTAAAGCTTTCAGGTGTGGTTCCTCTTATCCCCAGTTCCTTATAAAGTTTTCCTGTCAAACCATATTTTACCTTTCCTTATCACTTTTAGAGTAAAGCATTATTATTTTCTAGAATCTAATTAAATGTGTTTCTTCTTACACATAACATTACTATACACAAATTTGGATGAGTTGGATTATTGGATATAATTATTGTTTTCAAATTCAAAATCTCATTTACTTTACCAGATATAATTTGGTTTGTTGCTATTTCATGAATTTATATGGACGAATAAACTTGCATGTCTGTGTGTATACAAATATTATACCTTATATAAATGTCTATGCATAATAGAATAAAAAAATAAAAATAGAAAATTATCTATGTCAGTCCACTATTGTGGAAAGAATTACAAAGAAATTGTATAGTGGCAAAGAAAAAAACAATTTTTGGTTTAAATGTCTAAAAATCATTTTTAAAAAATATATTCAGTGAAACAAGCACCTCTTGGAGATGCATTCTAGCATCTTGCAACCCTTAAAAAGTCACTCAACTTTTTTTTCTTAGTCCACTAGGCACCCACTGTATTAGGCACAAGGAAAATACATACATACGGAATAAAACATTGCCCAGGCCCCGAGATCGCTGTTTAATGATGCAGACAAATACTTATATAGCTCATTTCAGAACAGAAAGATATGTGCCAAAATGAAGAATCAATAAAATGTTGGTCAATCAAGGAGCCAGGGAATGTTTCATAGACAAAATAGCATTTCATCAGAGACTTAAAAATTTAGTTTATTTGGCAAGAAAGAAAAATAGCATTTTATAAGCAGTGATTTTAAAAACACAAAGAACTAAGAATTTTTAAAAGAAAATGCTTTACCAAGAAACCAAAACAATTTTTATACATCTGAGCCTTAGATGTGTGAAAGGCAGAGGAAATTTAAAAAACAAAAACAAAATCAAAAAAAAACCTTGTTCAATGTACATTGAATGCACATTTACCTGGCTCCAACTGTATCCATGCAGTGCGTGTGGTGCTAGAGCTAAGGGAGAAATGATGGTGAAGATAATAGCTATTCAGAGTTTATTACTGTGAACAGGATAGTTCAATGGGTAATCTGAGTGACTGAAGTCCAGCTACCTGCGTTTGAATCTCACTTACACTATTTATTAACTGCTGTGCTTTTAGAGAAGTTGCTTACCCAACTTGAGTCTCAGTTCTCTGGTCTGGAAAAGAGTGTAATATAATTGTTAACTCACAAGATTATTGTACAGAATAATGAGATAATCCATGTAAAGTGCTCATCTCTGCACCTGCTACATATTATTATTGTTATGTGCCATCGATGTTGTACTTGAATTACTTTATTTCATCTGAGCAACACTCCCGTGACATAGGTGTTACATCACTCCCATTTTACATATTAAAGAACGAAAGCTCAGAAAGAAAAAGTTACATGACCAAGATGATACAACCTATTAAATGATGAAATCAGGAAGAGAATTTTCAGTCTAGAGAAAGAAGCAGAGCGGTTAAGAGATGCTTATAATACAGTCCAACAAGGAATACAATATAGATAAGCACAGGCTGTGGAAGAAGTAAAGTGAAAGCCCCTACGCAGAAAGGATGATTCCAGTAATGGAAGAGTCATGCTGGGACTAAGTCCTAAAGGATGAGCTTATTGAAGAATAGGGGGAAGGCATTCCCTCGCCGTAGAGTTATTTGGATTCAATGAATTGTCAGCAAATCTGCATCATCTGGATGCCATAAATAAATTTGTTTCTAGGAATGTCACTCTAGAAACAACCCAGAGAATAAATAAATTGCAAAGGTAAGATTGAAGATAAAAAAAAAATGAATTACTGTATGTAAGAGATGTAAAGGTCCTATAATGAGACAAAAGAAATAGAAATCTAGAGGGAAAGCTAGAATCAAAGGTCATTTCTCTGGAGTAGTTGCCTCTCCTTCTGCCTACACAGAACACCAAATCCTCACCCTATCTCCAATGTTCCTTCCAGTTGCCTCATTTCCTGAGCCCACAAAGATAAAAACCAAAGAATGGAGGATATCAAAACAAGAGTGGGGATGTGGATGAGTCAAGAG
>NW_011888889.1:2502704-2518727 GCF_000151845.1 Pteropus vampyrus | reverse complement strand
TCCCCTGGTCCCCTGGGAAATACTTAAGGCAACACAAGGTAACTAATATTCGGTATATAAGTTAATATAAGATTGATCATGCCAAGAATTATTTGAAACTCACAAGAGAATAAGAATTTGCCTCTGAGGAGAATAAAGCTGTTTGTACTCAACTGACTTCTCCTCCTCACAATCTTCATGTTACTTTCAGGGAGTAAACCACCATTTTCAATTGCATTGTTGCAACAAGAGATGTTAAGTAACCAATTAATGTTGGTTAAATTGATGGCTGGTCAAATTTTTCAGTTACTATGTGTTACTTGATAATTTTAGGTTGTCCCACAGGATCTGGTAACCCAAAGAAGATTTGGATTTCCTTGACCCTCTGGGTCTGTGACAGGCTGAGTCTCTGAATTTATGAGTTTCTGGGGTTAGAACAATAGAGTTTCTTTAGAAGGTTAACACTCTTCCCTTTTTTATTACCTTCCCCTACCCTAGTTTCAATTTCTCATCTTTCAGGTTTGTTTTCTTCTCTCTGTGCTCTCTCAGGCTCCCTACAAGAAGTTTCCTCTGTGAGAGGTATGTGTTTGAACCAAGTGGAGGTGGTCTACCCACCAAGTTGTTAGTCTGACTTAGAGCTCTGTTAGAATGTTGTAATGGAAGACACCAGTCAAGACAGTTCTGTGCTTTGATGGTTTCCTAATTGACCGGGCAATAATTCAACCTGTAATCACCTGATTTCATCACTACCCAAAAGCATTCCTTGAAAGCAGTGCTCAGGTGAATTTTTTTTTAAATCAGTATCTAAAATAGCCAGTTTGTGGAGTCTAGCAGAATGCACATAAAATGTTCCTGTTTTGAGTTTCAAGAGTTCTCAAAATAAATTTCTTTCTTTCCTGAGTTTCTGATAAGAAATACATGAAGGAGAACCTTATATATAAAATGACTCTACAAAAATTCTCGTGGTTTGAAGAACACTGAAATATTTGTCAACCTAAATTAATTTTAGGTTTGAGAACCAGATGCAGGAAAAGTATCATTGATGAGTCTTTGAGAATGGAATAGCACATATAATGATAATATCAATTTAGATCTGTACCAAAAAATACAACTAAACAGCAGTCTACCATCTTTTCTAAGATTTATTTTAATGAAGAATCTTTAACTTTCTCTTTTCTTTTGAGATTTAACATTTAGCAATTACAGTAATTATACTCTTTAAGGGAAAAATAGAATTAAATAAAAGGAAGGATAAGGGAACAGTATCATTGATTAGTTCTAACTAATCAATGTTGGTCTTTTGAAAGAGGAGTAATATGCCTGGCTAAAATTTGGGATCTTATTAATAAGGAAGAAAGAGAGAATAAACAAATAAACAACTCTGAGTCTCTTTTACAGTAAACAAACAAGTAAAAATATAATCATAATTTAATATGATGACAATTAAAATAATTAAAATTACTATATTAAAGGCTCACCATGCACCAGACTCTGGGGTGGATAATTTGCAGAAATAAAATCATTTAATCCTCAAAACAACCCATGAGGTGATATACTAGTTTCCTACGGCTACTGTAAAGAACTACCACAAAAACAATAGAAATTTATTGTTTTACATATGTAGAAGCTAGAAGTCCAAAACCAAGGCATCAGGAGTGCCACACTTCCTCTGAAACCTACAAGGGATAATCCTTTCTTGCCTCTTCTTAGCTTCTACTGTTGGCCACCAATCCTCGGTATTCCTTTAATTCCTCACCAAAGAAGATATCTGGATGGCGAATAATTATATAAAAAGATGCTCTATATTATATGTCATGAGGAAATCTCAAATTAAAATGAGATACCACTATACACCTATTAGAATGCCCAAAATCTGGAACACTGACTACACCAAATGCTGGTGAGGATGTGGAGCAACAGAAACTCTCATTTATTGCTAGTGGAAATGAAAAATAGTACAGCCACTTTGGATGGCAGTTTGGAGCTCTCTGAGAAAACTAAACATACTCTTATCATATGATCGAACAATCATGCTACTTGGCATTTACTCAAGAGTTGAAAACTCGGTTTCATGCAAAAAAAAAAAAAACCCTTTTTATGGTTGTTTTGCATGAAAACTCGGTTTCATGCAAAAAAAAAATCCTTTTTATAGTAGCTTTATTTATAATTACTAAAACTTGGAAGCAACTAAGACGTCCTTCGGTAAGTGAATAAATACATAAACTGTGATGTACTCAGACAATGGAATGTGATTTGGCACTAAAAATAACTAGGTTATCAAGCCATGAAAAGACAAGGTGAAAACTTAAATGCATATTATTAAGTGAAAGAAAGCAATCTGAAAAAGCTACATACTGTATGATTCCAACTGTATGACTTTCTCAAAGGTATGAGACAGTGGTTGCCAGAGGGGAGGGAGGATTTTTAGAGCCTTGAAACTATTCTGGATGATACTACAATGGTGGATACATGTCATTATACATTTGTCAAAATCTGTAGAATGTACAACACCAAGAATAGATGCTAATGTAAACTATGGACCTTAGGTGATGATGATGTTCAATGTAGGTTTACCAGCTGTAACAAATGCAACATGCTGGTCCTGGATGTCAATAGTGGCCGAGGTTGTACATATGTGGGAACAGAGGAGATATGGGAAATATATATACTTTTTACTCAATTTTGCTGTGAACCTAAAATGTCTCTAAAATAGTTCCTTATTATTTAAAAAATATATGATACAAAAGGTTAAAGCACTGTTTATTTAATTCTTGTCAAAAATACTCTCCCACAATCATGGATAATAGCTCACAGCACTTGTATAGCTCTTTCCAGTTTAAAAAGTACATTTACATGCCTTCTTTAACTTAATCTTCACAATAAATTTTAAAAAGCAGATTTATTCTCATTTTGAAAATGAACAAACTAAAGCATAGAGTAGCATTTTTTTTTAATTTTGAGAAAATTTATCACTACTTGGAAATGAATGTTGTCAATACCAAGATTGAAGTTATTATTTCCAGATTTGTAAAGTATGCCAATTTGAGAGTCATTAATTCTAGACTTTGTACTTCTGAAGAAGAGTCCACCATAATTAACCCTTATTTTAAAGATGATTCTAAAGCATAAAGCTCAGACATCTAGAAAGTAATAAATAGCATCCAATAAATGTATAAATAGAAAATAATCTCACATAATATTTTTATCACATTTGATCCTCTCAAGTCATGAAAAAGATAGGAAGACTATTTCTATACCCCTTTCTACAATAGGAAAATTAAAGCTAAGCTTATTTATCCAAGATTTACACCTAAGAAGTGGCAGAATCAGAACTCACTCACATTTTAGACAGAAGGTCTAAATTTCCACAAGCTGCTTTGAGTTCCAACTTAAAGAATGAGGAAAATATATGCACAGATTTCAAAGCTATTTTTATCACTCAAAGGATATTTAGCATTAGATGGTTAGAGTAGAAACAAAGCACAGAAGGTTTAGTGCCAAAGAATATAGGTCGTGAAGACAAATTTGTCATATTACTTAATATTTCTGGGTCTCTGTTTACTCATTTGTAAAATGAGGTAACTTGGGGTAGTAGTATTATTAAATATTGTAAAAGCACACGCAGTTAACATAATGGCTAGCATGTAGTAAGCACTCACAAATGTTACCACTTATTATAGTAGGCACTCAAATATTTGTTGATTAAATTAGCAATAAAAATACAGGGGGAAAAGTCTATGAAAAATTGATTCTAAACAACTTTAAAAAGAAAAGGGGTGGGGGGAGGTAGATGGGGGAAAAAACTAAAACCATTTCTTCAATAAAAAAAGAAATGGGAGCAGAACTACAGATATTTTAAATCTCATAGATCACAGACAATTTTTAAAGCTTAGGCTCCCTCTGATTTTTCTCATGTGGATTAGTACCAGAATTCAAATGTCCATCTGTCTTTTTGCATAAAACAATGATCAGAATCTCCTTTTTTTTCTCTGTAAGTTAGTTCTACCCTGTCTGGGATTTTCTTTTTTCTTTGTTCACTAGAAAAGCCTGAATTTAAACTTGGACTCTACTACTTATTATCTATATGTCCTTGGGCAAATTAATTAGCATAAATGAGAATAATAATATGCTTATCATAGGATGTTTTAGGATTAAATAAAATAATGCCTTTTAAATATCTGGCATAGACACTGGTACATTGAAACTTTAATCTTAGTTTCCTCTTTCTCCCCTAATATTTGAGACCAGAGAACAGTTTCCCTTATACATGTTTTTTTCTCAAATTTATATGAATCACGTGGAGTTTGTGAAAAAGATGAATTTCCAGGCAAAATTCCCTAAAGTTTGATGCAGTAAGTCTAATATAAGGCCAAGAAATTTTCATTTATATCAAGCCATTTAGGTGATTCTCATAAAGTATCATATTTTTAACTGTTAGCTTAAAATATGATATATCACAAAAAATATAGTAAAAGAAACAACAAGCAAATTAACATGGTACATTAGAAAACATCTATTTAGAACAAAAAGTGGCAATGGTGATATAGAAGAATAAAAAAGACATAAGAAATATAGAAAATAGCAAAAAGGCAGGCATGAATATTATCTTATCAGTGATTACTACATTAAATCTAAATGAAATAAAACATTCCAATCAAAAATTATATATTGGCAAAATGGATTTTTTTTTCAATAAACAAATATTTATTGAATACCTGGCAGAATGGATTATTTTAAGTGATCCAATTACTGTCTATAAGAGACACATCTTAAATTTAAAAACACAAATGGGTTGAAAGTAAAAGGATGGAAAAAGGTATACCATTCAAACAATAATTAAAAGAGAGCTAGAGTAGCTATACTATCAGACACAATGCTTTTAAGACAATAATTATTGTTAGAAACCAAATAAGATATTTCATAAGGATAAAAAGAATCAATCTGTGAGAAAGACAGAATAATTATAAACATATATGCATACACCTAATAACAGAGCCCAAAATACATGAAGCAAAAACTGACAAAGTCAGAAATAGACAATTCAACAATAATAGCTAGAGACTTAAACCAAACCCTAAACCCCATAATCCCTCCTTCTTGTATTCAACATAAAAAGACTCAAGAAACTAATTGTCTCAAGCCAGATCTGAATCAGCTAGTCAAGCCATTTGCCTCAAGGTTGTCCCCATGTTTAAGTCCACAGTGTACCCTTTGTTGTTATGTGGTGAGTTGCATCATCTCATTCACATCATTACCAATCATACTTTTTAAAGGCTAAACTTTAAAGATTAAATATTTAAATAATATGTATTTAGAAACAAATACACTTTTAAAAAATTTTTAAGCAGCTTTCCACTCCCATCCAACAGCTATTTAGTGGCATCCATTGTCTCTTTAAGTTTTCTATTAACAGTGTTCAGATTCAGGAACAGTTCTATGCTGTGGCGATATATAAAGTTCAGAAAATGATTGTGATTCATACACTGTATCTTCTCAAGCAGGTCACTGTTAGTTTCCAAATGACTTTCCTGGTGTCCCAACCACTTTCAACTTTCTATTTCTGTATGAAATTCTCAGCTATGAATTTCTATCTGAAAATTTATTCATCACTTCCAATGTTTTCTTTGAATTAAAAAAATCTTCAGGCTAATACAAATCCTTGATAGAAAGAAAAATTTGAGGACAGATTTAGTTGTTTATGTAAATCTCTTTATTAACAGGTCAGTATTATACATTGTACAACATACGTTGTATTTTTTTATAATTTACCTTATATTTCTACGAGTTTTTCTTTGTCATGATTCTCTCTTTCTGAATGTCTTTCTTGATTGTCTGAACTCAATTTCTCAGCCTCTTTTGCTAGTTGTTTCTGCTCCTTACTTCTTAAATATTAGTACTTTCCTGAATTTCATCCTCGGCCCACTTTTCTTTTCGTCTCGCCTTTCATGACTAGGAAATCTAAGCCTCTCATGGAATCACAGACCCATAAGCCAGTGATTACTAAATCTCTATGCCTTTCCAAGAAACTTCTTCTATGTTCCAGTTTTTATTTCCACATTCCTACTGTGTAGTCCATTTGCATGTCCCACAGGCATCAATTCAACATCTCCCCAAAATACTCAAATCTAATCCCCTTGGTCACTTCCCAACAAATCTTCCTGTTTTATTCATTGCTTCAATTAATGTACCACTATTTACTCTGCACATAAGTCATCTTTGATCTTTCCTCTTCCTATTTCCTACACCTCATTTTCCCCCAAATACCATCAACTTTGTCCCCCAAATTTCTCAAACCACTTGTGATAGATTAAAAATGAATACAAATTAATTTGCCACTCCTCTCACCATAACTGGATTTGGTTTTGAGATTTGATTTGGCCAATTCTACATTAGCAAATGTGACATGAATTAGGGGTTTCGTAAACATTTGTACCTGGGAGATTGTCCTCTTGGAATTCTGCCCTGAGACCACCATGATGTAAAGAAGTCAGTCTTGCCTCAAAGATTGAGAGGCCACGTAGAGGAGAGATTCCTTAGCCCACTGTCAGCACCAACAGCCAGATATATGAGTTTGTCCCTCTTGAACCACACAGGATTTCTAGTCATAACCTAATTATAACTATAGGAACGTGCCCCAGCAAGACCAGCAATGGAACCATCTATGGAATCATCTAGCCAATCTCTATATTGATGAGAAATAATAAATCATTATTTGTTGCTGTCACTCAGTTTGAGGTGGCTTGCTAGGCAACAACAGTTAATAGAAAAACCCTCTTTTCATCTCTGTGTTGGTGACCCTACCTGAAGCTCACTAAGTCTCTTCTGTAGAAAGATAATTAATCTCCTTAATTCCTGTATTTCTTCTTCCAGTTTATCCAAAACCATCATATTTATTATTTACATATAATCATATCATTCCTATATTTAGAAACTCTCAATAAGTCCATTGCTGTGAATAACAAGCTCTTTAGTATCTTTAAACTTTAATGTCTTTCATACTCTATGCAACTTACTATTCCAGCCTTTTCTCACCATATCCACCTTCATGTACTCCTATAAGATATTGTACGTGTTTATATTATAGCACTTATCACCTATTTATACAACACTTATATTTAAGCATTTGTTCCACCATCCACAGTAACCATAGGTGACCATAGTACCTGAAACACAATAGACATTAAATTACCGCTTGTTGTGTGAATGCTTTACCATGATCAGAAAACTTGGTTTTACTTTCTTTCATATGAATTTCAATCTTGAAAACAAAACAGTTCTATGTCTATTTTATTGACGAGGAAACAGGTTTTAAAAAGTTATGAGCTCTGCTCAGGTCTCAGAGTGCTAGAGCCTTAAATATAACTGCAGCTATCTGATTCCTAGCAGAGTACACTTTGCCCTAATTAACTACTGCACGTCTTTGGAAACACTATATATTTGCATATTCTCAAAAAGAAAATTAAAATATTCCGCCAAAATCAGGCTCTCTGTGAGTGCTGTATAATTTTATATATTTATTTGATTGCATTATTAACATATAGTGAATTTCTTCCTTTTAATCGTATGAAATTGTAAGGTAAAAAATTTCTTAATTAAAGCTTCTTATTTTGGTCAGCTCTTAAATATCTCAATCCCCTCTGCCAATATCTTCAGGAAAAGCTTATCATTCCATAGAGTCTACCTGGTAAAAATCAACATATTTAATCTTTGTGTGTAATAGTTGGATGAATGCCAAGAGAATCAAAAAGGCAGGTCTCAGCAAGGGAGAAAATAGGCAAGTGTAGACGAGTGCAAGAGTAAAACACCCCTTCAGTACATGCAATAGAAAGTGTGTTCTATTGCGTAGCAAGTGAAAAGTTCTGATGGATTGAATAAGTCAATGACTGTGTTTCACACTTACCTGACTGTGACCTTGGACACAATTTTAATTTCTCTGTCTTGGGTAACTTGTCTGAAAAATAAAAGTAATTATGCCTCACAAGATTGTTGAAGGCTTAGCAGAAATAGTATACATAGAGCACATTGCACAATGTTTGGCATGTAGAAATAAAGCAATAAATTGTAATAATTATAATTATATTTGATAATAGAAATGTTTTTAAGTTAAATAGAGTAATTGCTCATGATCAGTACTGGAGTATTGAAAGACCCTAAAACAGAAGCTGTTTTGTTAAGAATGTGCCTGTCATTTGCACGGCCAACACCTCAGTCTAAGCTATTCCAACTGTCACCTAGACTAACACAATTGTCTTCTAACAATGTCTATCTTCTCACACTCTTAACAAAACAGCTTCAATTTTGGGGTCTTTCAACTCCAGTACTGATCATGAGCAACTTGTTAGAATGTTAGTGTTAGCATAAGTTAAGACTTAAAGGATGATATTAGCCAGAATGTGTAAAATGTTCGTGGCTAACCCGATCATGTGGCAAGGTGTATGAGACCACCATGGTTGATTTGGAAAATTTCAATTCACTCCCTTAAGGAACTTGACCTCTCAGATATCATTGAAAAAACTGAGATTCTATTAGCGCTGAGGAAATAGCAATGAGATAGCCAACCAATGTTGTCCACCACAGTTGTCTCTACATCTTTTCTCCACTTCAGCATCTTCCTTTTACTCTTCAGTCAACTCTAATCCAATATCTGTCCCTCTTGTTCTTGAAGTCTCCTCCTAAATTGACCATTGACTTCCATGTTCCCTATTCGACTCCTCAGTAACACATAACACAGTTGATTGCTCCCTCCTGGAAATGCTCTTTTCTTGGTTTATATGATACAAAACTTTACTAATTTTCTTATCTAACATCTCCTTCCCTCTCTGCAGATGATCCTTTATTTTCCGCTTGACCTGATGTGACTCAGAACTTTTATTTTGTTCTCACTACCCACCTATATGCCAATAACTCCTTGAATTATATCACTAACCCACACTACTAGACCTACATTTTGAATTGCTTACTTGACCCATTCACTTGATTATCTCACTGCATCACAAAATTAACATTTCCAGAACTAAAGTCTTGATTTTCTTCCAAGATAATTTCTCCTCTAGACTCACATTATTTCAGTAGACGATACCATCATCTTCCACTCATCCCCTAAAGATCATTTTGATATATCTCTCTCATCCCCACATTTAATATATTAGTAAGACTGATTCTACTCTCAGATTACCTTGAAATTATCCATTACTCTCCATTTGCATTGCCAACACCCCAGTCCAAGCTATTTCAAGTCTCACCTAGACTAATCCTATTGTTTTCTAACAATGTCTACCTTCTCACACTCTTACCTCAATCCAAAGCAATGTCCATATCGCAACCAATGTGATCTTTTAAAGATACAGATAAAACAGTGTCACTCTTCTATTTAAAATCCTTCTGTGACTTCCCACTGCATCAAAATAAGACTCAGCTTAGTGTGGCCCACAAAGCCCTGCCATGTGGATGAGCATGTAGTCCATCCATGTCAGCCTCTTCAATCTCATCTCTGGTTCTACTTGTCCTCACTAGCTGGTCATCTTAGCCTTTTAGTTTTTTTGAACATATCGTGATCTTTCCCAACTGCAAGGCCTTTTTCATGCTCTTCCCTAGATTGCTTGTATTGCTATCTATACACATCCTTCTTCCCACACACAAACTACACATTTTCCTTGTCTGTCTAAATCCTAGTCATCTTTCAAAAAGGCTTTTTATGATTATGTCAACTAAAGGAAATGTATCTATGTTTTCTTATAGTACCTTATTCTTTTTCTTTACAGCACATATCACAATCTGTAATTTTAAAATCTATTTTAATTTTAAAACAAAGTACAAATATGCAATTATTAAAATTTGTTTCACACTCTTGCTGTCTGGTAGAATTTAGGTGTAATTTAGAGTATTTGTTAATTTACTTACATGTATATATTTTTTACTAGCTACTTGGAACCCATCTCTCATTGTAGGGACTACTATATGGAAATACACACACACACACACACACACACACACACACACACACACACACAAGTATGCAGAAATTTCTTTATATCTCAGGAAACTAACGACATTCTAAAATGTGTGCACATAACTGTGAGATTCTAACTGCCATTTTAATCCGACAAAATTCAGTCCTTGCTAAAAGTTATTTCATTCTTGCACGATATTAGACCCAAAAAAAAAAGAAATATAACTTCATTGACATCCAGTGTCAATTTTCTCAATAATGAATAAAAATATCTGATCCAATGAAATTTAGTTTATCTCAATAAGTTTTTACCAATAAAATACCTGTATGTTTTTCATGGATCTCTGACTTGTCCTAGATTTTAATTTATTAGAATGCATCAATTGCTCTATGTCATTTATTTTAAGGGAAATATCAGTAACATTTTGTCTTTAACATCTCAAATAGGAAATCCCCATTAGTGTAATAAATAATGTATTTGTCAGAGAATTGGCAAGCCATCTTAATCAGAAAACTTCCTGGCTGACAATCACACAAAACTGAGACCACAAGCATATCTTAAATGTTTCAGCACTTGGATTTTCCTAAATACTTCTTTTAAGTTCTTTCTGAACAACTTGCACAAAGATCAAAACATACTAATTTCATCATTACTGTCCAAAATCATAAAAGAGACTTATAAAAGTATATGGATACATTTACTAACTTATAAACAACAAAATGCTTCATGTCTTTATTGAAAAAAGTCAATAAGATAAAAGATTTCCCTCATTTATAAAATGGAGAGATTGAACTAGGTGATAGCTAAGATAATTTTAAATTCTAAAAATTCTAATTTTTATACTCTTAGACTAAATAAATAGTACGTATTTTCCTCTTCTCATAAATAAAGGTAATAGTATCTATGTTTCACCATTTCTATATTTTTACCTTATATTTATTTATGTGTAGTGTATTGAAATCGTATACTGGAGATCTGGGCTCAGTCTTGTCTCTCTGAGAAGTAGAAATACAAAAGAATAATTCATTACCACTTCTTAACTTTAATAAACAGCCAATTTGGAGGACTTTCTGCCATCCTTCACTCTTTCTTTCTGTATCCCCCTCTTTTATTAAACTCTCTCTCACACACACCTGAACACACACACAACACCACTATCATCATTAGGATGTCCATTATAGATATAACCATTTTTAATCTATTGAGAGCAATAGAGAACTGTTGCTCAAGAACCACAGAGTAGAAAAAACCTTTCCTAAAATCCATTTCAGGTGCCTTCTCTGACAGCACAGGCAGAGCTGCCACACTGTGAAGGCATTTTGCTCAGATCCTTGCTCACAGCCCTTGGAAATGGTGCTAAAAAAGTAATAGAGTTAAAATCAAATCAAATCAAAGATACCCTTAAGCAAGCAACAGATTCCAGGACTGCCTGTCAGGTCCGTGCTGCACCCTACCACTTGAGCCCTTTTGTATTAGAGATATCAGTGATGGGAAAAGACATTGTATGGAATTTGTGGAAAGTCCCAGTGGGAAAATCACAGTATAGGCCCTGGGATACTGGAGCAAGGTCATACAATTTGTAATAGAGAATATATGTCTTTTGAAAGGCAACTCAGCATGATTCTGAGCCATTGTACAAATTGAAAATCTGACTATGGAATACCAAGTGACCATATGGCTAAAATTTCTCATCATGAGCCTGACTCAACAACTCAACTCAGACTCTCGTCATTTACCATTGTTGTACTGACACCTCTTCCTCAGCTTACTCCCATGGCCCAGAGGGACATCTCTGAGGAATTACTGATAAAGGATGAAAATGCCCAAGCTTGATTTACGGATGGGTCAGCTCAACATGTGGCTGCAAGCCACTACAGCTTAAATCAGAGAAAATCCTCCTAATAGACAGTGTTTGGGACAGTGCATCTGGTCTCTACTTTGTGTGATACAGAAGTGGCCTGAGATTAGAACATATAAGGACTTATGAATAGTCTGGCTAGTCGATCAAAATCCTAGAAGAAAAAAGGTTGAAAGATGAAAGACAAAGATGTCTGACAGATAGAAATATGGATAGATGACAGATAGATATAGATAGATGATGAAAGATAGATAGATAATAGATGATAGATAGATAGATAGATAGATAGATAGATAGATAGATAGATAGATAGATAGATAGGAGTGAATATAAAGTGCGAAGATCTTTGGATTAAAAATTAACACCAATCCAAGGGCCCCCACCGTGGAAGAGGCACTGATCAACCAAGTAGATAGACTAGCTCAGCCAGTTGATGACAGCCAGCTGTCATTGGCCAGTCCAATGCTGGAACAGTGGCCATATTAAAAAGCAACAATGATGACAAAGATAGAGGTTAGGCATCAGCCCAGCAGTATGGGCTCCCATTTTCCATAATGAATCTAGCCACTGCTTTCTCTAAATATCTTACCTGCCAGCAACAAAGACCAGTACTGAGCCCATGATATGGCACACTTCCTCAAGGAGACTATCGGTCTACTTGGCGGCACGTTGTTTACCCTGGGACCTTTCTACCCAGAAAAGTCCTGTGATTTATTCAGATAGGAATAGACATTCTGGGTATGAATTGCCTTTCCTGCCCTAGTGTCTTAGCCATCATCACTATTCCAAGGGTTTGTTCTACCTGCATAGTATCCCAATACAGCAGAGTAGGCATAAGAGTAAGTTCATGACAAAGGGATATAGCAATCATATCACATTCATGAAAATGTGAATCTGAGCAATGATGGTTAGACAGTTATGGACATGGAGATTTATTGTCTACATACCTCTACAAGAAAGAATTTATTTCCCTAAATGTCCAGGTACTGCCAGCCCCTTCAGAAATTGCCTCTGCTGCAGAGAACCCTACTTCCTATGGAGGCCCACATCCAGCAACTTATCTGAGAATGAGTAAAAAGTTACAGCCAACTCATCTCAGTGAATTAGGATCATTTTAGCACCAGAGTTCAATCAAGATGACCAAGTCTTATATCACATCTGCATGACACCTCAGATTCTTCTGCTCAATCTTATTTCCTTGCCTTTTCTTCCATAGTTGTTGATCCCAAGGGCATTGCCTAATAAACATCTGTCATCTAAGCTCCATTTATATGCAGTTCCTAGAGCAGTCAAATTCATAAAAAAAGAAAGTAGAATAGTAGTTGCCAGGGGCTGGGAGGAAAGAGGAATGGGGAGTTAGTGTTTGATCGGTCGGAGTTTCAGTTGGAAAAGATGAAAAAGTTCTGGAGAGAAAAGATGGTGGTGGTTGCACCACAACATAAATGTACTTAATTTTTAAATGATTTTAAAAGGTAAATTTTATGTTACGTATATTTTACCATAATAATAATAATAAAAGAGAGGTAGTGAATACAATATATGAGGAGAAAAATTGCAAACTTCTTTGAAATTAAGCTTTGTTTGTCTGGGTGGGGAAAGCATGGAAAACATGATGAGCAAATTCGCAAGGAGTGATGGAACAACCCAGGCCACGGAAAACTGATGAGCAAGGGATCCAGGAAGTTAGAAAGAAGAACTTATAATAGCTATTATCCTGACCAATAGGATAGGTGAACCCAACAACCCAGATGATTTTTTTCATGCTGAAATGCAAACAAATGGGCATCTTAGGTCTCTCCTAAAAGGTTATGTTTCTACCTCTGAAAAGATTTCCAAGGAAAGATTTGGGTTTAGATTGGGCCTGCTGTCTGCACAACTGTTTCCCTGTGGGCTAAGACAAAGGGTCATTAGATTTTGGGATAATATTCCCCAGTTTATAAGAAGAACACAGCAAGTTGCTAAGATTCAGAGGAGATCAATAGGACACAAGAATCAGCTGAATTTGCAGGCTCTGTAGCCATAGCAACAACCTTGGCAAACCCTCCACACAGATAGCAACAAGCCACTTCAAAATCACTGGGAGCCAAGCCAAGAGAGGGAACACTGAGACAAGGACTTCATAAATCTTAAGGATAAACTCCCTGTGCATGAAAAACAAAGAACTTCCAAAGCATTTCCTTTGATTTCTTCTGATCTCTCTTAATTTAAGAAGCCTGGCCCTAAAGTCTAGAGATCAGGCCCAGTCTTTCAAAGGAAAGGACAAATTGCCCCAAAGTCCTTAATATACAGGTCCATTAAAACATTAGATCTGCCTGGAGAGACTCTAAACCATGTGACCTGTTTTAAACAAAGGATAATATTCAAGAATCTCAGGGGCTTTTAGATATAGGATCAAAAATAACAGTAATTCTGGGAAACTTGAATATAAGGAGAGACTATTGAAGAATATGGAGGAGAAAGTAGCTGAGGTTGCTGGGTTGTGAAAACCACTGGACACAGAGGACCAAAGAAGCTTTCCTGTGATAGCATCTCCTTTCCCTGAGTTTGTGATTGCAAAGGATTTATTGCAATTCTAGGGATGGAAAGGGCCTTCAAAAAGTTAAAGAGTAGAACCCCAATAACTGGGCATGCCAAAGGAGAGCCTCTAGAACAACCAAAATTATTAATATAAAATTGTACCAAGGTGCAGTAGGAGGCTACCATATTACATAATGGAGGTGTTGAAGAAACTGACAATAACCCCATATGCCACTTCCCCCTGTAACTCCTTGGTTTGAGAAGAACATTAAATCAATCTTTTATTAATCTGTAGTCACTAATGTAGTAAATACATTCTTTTAGATCCATGTTAATATTGATCACCAATGTGGTTTTTCTTCATTTGGTCAGAATTGCACCTTTATTGCCCTACTATAGGTTTAAATTTGCTAGCACTAGTAGAAATAGGAATTATTTTATTCTGAAGACTATTAAACCATTTTTACTATTATTTTCTACATTTATAAAATCAAGAGGTTTTGAGCTGAAACATCACATACACATTCTCATGTAGCTTTATTAAAGTTATATGTTGAACTCCCTACCCTCACCCCACACATCATCATTAATTTATTTATGAGAGGATGAACAAATAGGAATAATACCAGACAGCATTAAAGCAATTTGAAGTGTGGTCCAAGGTCTGGCAGCATCAAGCATCATCTGGGACATTGTTAGACATGCAAAAATTTCATCTCCCTCACTACCCTCTGTTCTATAGTTTAACAGAGCCATCCTTTGACAAGTTCCCCCAGGTAATTTTGCGGGTACTTTAAAATTTGAGAAACACTGCTCTAGACAAGTATTTATCAAAGGGTAGTCTCCAAACCAACCATATCAATATTACCTGGGAACCTATTAAAAATAAAAATTTTTAGACCCCACCCCAGACCTATACATTAGGAACTCTGGAGCTGGAGCTAGCAATTTGTGTTTTACTACACTGTGTAGGCTGGGAACTGGTGGTAGTGGGAGCTGCTACCATTATCGTTTCCACATCCCCAATGATGATTGCTACATCTAAGATGGTGACATTGACAACTAAGTGGCAGAGGCAAATAAACTTCTGAAAGGTATTTAAGAACCTACAGGACTTGTATTTGTGTAGCATTCTAAACTCATCTATGTTACTCTCCCAATTGATTACTAAGCTGCAGCCACAAAGCTCTTTCTCACCTTAGGGACTCCAAACTCAGTTTCCTCTTTTTGTAAGGCTCTTTTCCTCCTCTTAGCTTGACTGGATCTTTCTTACTTATCCTTTAGGGCCCATCAGAAATGTCACCTCTTTAGTGAAGCCTTCTCTGACACATCCTATCAAAATTTGTTCTTTTTTTCTTGTGTCTGAACCTTGTTTTCCTCATAGAACACATCACAATTCACAATTATGGTATTTGTTAGTTAATCTGTTTGCTATCTGTTCCCCCTACTATACATTAAGCTCCATAATGCAGGGCCCACTTCTGTCTTGATCATCACATTGTCCTTAATGCCTAACAGTATCTTCTGTATACTAGGCTTTAATTAACATTTATTGAATAAGTAACTAAATAGGAGATATAATGGAAAAGATGCCAAACTCAGATAGGTATTACCATTATTAGTGGTAGTGGCACAAAAGACTAATTCTTTCTGTGATCATAGTGGGCACAGGAAATGGTCTTTGCATACTGAATCAAGAAAATAAGTAAGCATAAGTTG
>NW_011888889.1:2487712-2502424 GCF_000151845.1 Pteropus vampyrus | reverse complement strand
AATTCAAGATCTTATTCTATGTTTAACGTGTTGCAATAATGATGTCTTCTTTACAGCCTAAGACACCACAACAAAGAAATGGCACAATAAATTTTTGTTGTGTTTTTCTCTTTGTAATATCTTCATATACCAGTAAAAAATAAACTCTTTAATAAATAAATATATATAATAAATATTTGCAAATCGAAAATGTATAAATAGGTCCATCCTTTAAAAAAATGTTTCGTCTTGGTGCAGCATGTTTCATAGTCCACATTTCACCCAGGTTTTTTACATACAATGCCATAACTTGCAAAATCCTTCAAAGTCCTCAAAATGTTTGTAGCAATAATCTTGGCCAACTATGTCAATCCATTTCTTCAACATGAAGTATCTATTTTTAATGTAACTTTTAAAGTAAACATAATCCAGAGAGGTGAGACACCAGCAGCAAACTAGGTGGGGTTCCCATTATCCACAGTTTAACAGATTTTCAGCTTCAACCTACTAGCAAGGACTGAGCCAGTATACCTAGGGGAACTTATCCACTTATAAAGAGAGATCTTGATCTAGATGAAGTCAAATATTTTTGTTTCTTTGTTTTCAATATTCTTTCCAAATCCAGTTTCCTATTGGAAAATTAACTTCATAATGTTCTGAATAGTTTCCTGGGTTGTTATTTTACGATGAGAACTGTAATAAGAAAGAATAATTGTATTTTGGTTCTTCGGTAAAGACACTATCACACTTCAACTGTATATCAGTATGTCCTTATACAATTCAGGAACTCTTTCTGGATCCACTGGTCTAGGCAGAAAATGTGTAAATTTCTGATGTCTTTTAGACTTAGCACCATCTCTTGGAGTTCCATCTTTGTTAAGTGCCACAAAATACCTGCGGCCTGTGTCTCCATGTTTATATATGTTGGATGAATAAGTATTATACCAGTTCTCTTCAAATTGCTCCCTAAAGATGCATTCAGAAGTCAGTTTCTCCTAAAAGAGAGAAGATAATTACCATTAAAAACATAGCTTTGAGAGAATTTTCTTAGAAAAATCTTACCCCTATATTTTCTATTCCTTTGCCTATATCCTTTCAGGGATATAAATGCCAATTAATGTCAATTCTCTATTTTATTTTCAAATACTTTAAAAATACTTTGAACTTTCTCATGCTCTATTTTATCTCCCTCCTACTACCATCATCACCAAACAGGACTGTAATTTATCTTGTCCCATCATTAGATTTTAAAGTTCTACATAGACGACAGTTGATTTTTTAATCCAACACAAATATGAAGAAGAAAGATTATGTACATATTTTTACCTTTTAATTGTAATTCTAGTTCTATGATTACTATACATGTGTTATTCTTCTTTCTTCTGAGCTGACAGAAAGCCTGGAAAGGGCATGGTTTGCCCTTACAAAACAGATATTAAGTGAAATACCACTTACTAAATACTATAACCAGTTTTTCTTAGTGTATATTGAAATTTTAACTGTATATTGTGCTTTCAGTTGAGATTTTAAGAAAAAGAAGATACCAGACAGTGTCATCTGGTAAATTGTAATAAGTAAATTCTCTTTGCAAATAGTTACAGCTACTTTGACTCTAAGAAGAGATTTTATATGAGAGGATGGGCAGAAAAGTGGCACAGGTTTACATGTCACTAATTTTCTTAAGATTATATAACTCATTGTGAACAAATTAAAAATGTTAGCAGTGAAAGAGAAAAATCCATATTGTACTTTAAACTGAGTTTTATATTTTCTTGTTATTTTAATTCTTGGGTTCTAAAAAATATTTCTCATATTAATGAAATATTAACCTGAAAAGTTTACATTAAGCCCCATTTTTAAAACATTTATAGTAGACCCACAAATGGGCACTTATTCTCAGTGGTAAGATAAAAATTACCCAACTCAACTGTGAATGAGCTCGTGGCTATTATAATTAACAAGACTGCAGATATGGTCGAACTAGTGGGGTTACCCATTATCTGTTGTATCTTGCAGTATCCTAAGATTTCATTCACTCATTTCATATATAGAGAGGTCAGCAAGTAAGTGATATATACTCAGCTATAGGAGATGACAACGGGTAGAGAAAATTTACATTAAATAAATATAAAGGTACAAAGAATCTAACATAGCAGGAAGAACAGGAAGAAAATGCTCTCATTTTTTTCTTTCTCTGCTGAGAATGATCAAAACATGGAGAAAAGCAGAAAGAATCAAGATAATAAACAGGAAGAACTAGTGAGCTAAAAGCAATAAGAGATTAGGGTTTAGAAAATAAAACTGAGTTACTATACTATTACCCAGACGCATGGAAACTTAACAAGATATAATTTTTAATTTGCACATAAGTATATTTTATATATTTCCTTTGACATTACTAGTAGTAATATCTACAGTATTAGTAGATATTTTACTTACAAACTGGACAGTCATTATTTTATGAATTATGTAATTTTAAAAAAATACATACTGATCCATAGAGTTCTCCTTTGTCATTCATTCCAAGGTAAAGACCACTGTCCACACCTCTAATACTGACCAGTCCCACTGCCACACTGATGAATTCCAGGATACCTGAATTTATAAACAAAATAATGATTTATGTTTATTAATGAACATATGACTAATGAAAATCTTCCAAACAGTAGTAGACCAATACTGCTAAATACAATGATGTACATAAAAGTCATGTGTAAATTGAAAAGTGCTGTACAATGTCTTATTATGATAATCCTTTCATTTTATAGATGGAAAAAAAAAAACTACAAAGAAAAAAATGCTCATTATGGTATAATGTTAAGGGTGTAAAACCTTAAACCAGACTGACCTGGGTTTTAATTCCAGTTCAGTAACTTACTGACTTTTCAGACTATGCAAGTCATTTATCTTCTTTGAACTTCAATTTCCTCATATGCAAAATGGATGAAATGCCTCCCTACAGGAGAGAGGTAAGGACTAACACATTTAGGCATTCAACACATGAAAGCTATTATTATATTAAATTAGTATAAAATAGAGGTGTTCTCAGTTCTCCGTGGTTACATTAGTTAATTATAACCATGTTCTATTAATTATAATATTGGATTTTTTTCTTTTTTTGCTTACTGTGAATCAAGTCAATCTTTTTTCTAGAAGCAGTCAGCATATCTTATATGGTATGTTAGTATTTTCTAGTTTATAAAAGGCTTCCATTTATATTTTCTACCTGGTCTTCAAGATATCCTCTTAGAATCCTCTAAGATAGGTATGGAAGATGTTCTCCCCATTTATGCATAAAGATACTGCTGCTCAAAGAGGTTTGTTGATTTGCCTAAGACGTAAAGTTTGTAATTAATAGAACCGATACTTGAACTCACATCTTCTGAGCCCTAATTCAACTTTTCTGCTTCAGGACACTATTAGTTGAAAACAATACAGTAGTTTCAAAACTTTATAGATTAGATAATATACTATTTTCTGTCACGTGATTCTTAAAAATAAATTTTATAGTTCAAAGAAATGAAAGAACTTTATAATTCATTAAATGTGATAGTCAAATACCAAGAATTTAGTATGCAGGACAATTTTTCTAACAATAGCTTTTTAGAATTATTTTCATTCATTGGTAGGTAAACTAATATCGAAAATTCTCTACTTAATACACTAAAACACCATAGTGAAAAATAAAACAACTAAATGCTTACTTCTGTATCACTCTTTTTCTCTGTATACACAGTAACCTTTGGACTAATGTCTTTGTCTTATTCTTCCCCTTAGACTCTGCTGAAAAAGTCTATAGACATACTTTCTATATTTGGAACTTCCTTCCTCAATAGCTTTCTACCTTTACCCCTTCACCCCCCTCTTAAGCTCTACAAACAGTATAAATGTGCACCATTTAGCCTGATTCTTGCTTTTAAGTCATTTCTTGATTTATTGCGCAAGTTCCTGTTTGGACACGTGATGCTCCCAAGGCCAAGAGAAAGTACCAAATCTGGCTATTTGCTTATATGGAGGGCTCTATTCTGTCCAGAGCCTAATTCATTCTTTGGCAGAAACATAGATTCTTAAACTCTAAATGTAGATTCTTAACAGCTCAAATGAGCTCTTTCAAACTATTAAAAGATCATGTAGAACACTAGAGCTATCAAGGATTATACAGCAACAATGCACTACTAAATAGTCTGTAAGTAGCTTTTCAAAGAGTCAGTATTTCAATTGAGAGCCTGAGGCAGAGAGAAGATAAGATACAGCAGGAAGACACAAAGGCCATAGGATAGCCATTATAATGAAGAATATAGAGGGAGTAAACAGCAATTAAATTTACTGTCAAGCTCATTACTGAGTGATTCCTATTAAAAATAAAAATATCAAGCCAAGACATGATTAGTAGAAGAAGATATATTAATGAAATTTCATCCAGAGTATACTTACAAATGTATAATTACTTGAAGTTGTATTGAATGTTAAATTTAAACTGAAAAGGGCACTATAGCTCACAAGTAACTTAATTCTCTTTAAGTATCTGATTTACATTAAGATGCTATTGTCTTTCAAAGAACAGGAACTGATTAACTGATTAGGATGTGTAATAGAACCAGTTTTCAAGTACAATAAAATATGTTTTGTTTCCATATAGGCCAATTATATACCAGATTTATAAAGTATCTGTTTTTCTTGCAAAACTAAAACTACCTATACTTTAATTCCCATCTTAAGATAATGCTATCTTGTTAAAAATATGTAGTTGTAGAAAGACAAAAAATTATATATATTCTTAGAATAATTATATTCAATAGTTTCAACTTTATTAAACAACATTTGAAACTTTATACATAACCAGGCACAAATAATTTTGCAATGGTTCATAGGGTTGATGGGGAAAAGGTTATATATTTTTGTGTTCTTAAAGATTTTAGCCACACTTTTTAATTCTTATCCTTTTTCTCCTCCAGGAAATAGTATACCACATAGTAATTTGTAATCATTTGATTCTCAAATGAGATTTGACAAGTCTTTTTTATTTATAATATGAGGCGGCAACTAAGCTAATTCCTTCACAAAGAGTAGACATGAAAAACTTTCCTTAAGAGGTAATCACAGATTTTAGATAGATTTTCTAATGCCCAGTGTCCCATAAAAAGACTTGGAGGTACTTTGTCTTTCTGGTATCATTTTCAAAGCCAGCCTTTTTAAAAATCATAATAAACAGGTGAGTCAACCCACAATGCAACCACATCAGACAAATCTATGGAGAATAGGGGAGAATAAAGGAAAAGCCTTTAAAGAAATATGTTTGATCTCAGGCTAAACTTTTTTTTAAATAATGATTCTATGTTTATGTATTAAGTAGTCTTACTACTGTACTACTGTGCAGAGAAACTCTATTATAAATATAGAGCTGCTCAGATAGGAAATTATTTTAACCTTACTGGGACACTTTTGTCTATTGATGTGGTTTTGAAATTTTAAAATCCAGGATTCTAATATTTTTATTTAATTATGGCCAAATTAGTATGAATTATCAAACATGTTATTTACTTTAACATCTAAAATAGCCAATTTTAAGCTTTTTCAAAATTATTTTTTGATGACAGAAATGAGTTTAAAAGAAAAATAGCAAAATAATTTCATAATTAATAATTGAAACACTAGAAAAAGAAGGCAAATAGAGAAGCATATAAGGTTATACATGCTAAACATAAACTTTTTTTGTCACCGCTTCTTTGTAGTCATTTTTGATGTCTTAGCTATCAAAGGCCACTAGGATGCACTGCAAGGTACTGTGTAATCTGTTTATTCCTTTAGGCTACGAGACTAATCTGGGTTATCTTCCCTTTGTGGGACAGTAAATATTTTGTTCTGTACGTAGCTTCCCACAATACAGTGACAAACCAGCACAAAATCAGTTTAAGTCATATTTTTGCAATTACTAAATAATTATACAAAATTTTCGCAAAAAAAAGTTCTAGTAAGATGGTAAATCTGATATGCAACATTCATTTCTTAAGGAATGGACTTAAATATCAACTTAAGGAATATGATCTAGTCTACAAATATTTACTAATCTCTTCCCATAGGGTCAGTCTTATAAAGAGACACAAAGTAAAAGAAGCTATTCTTGTCCTTGAAGAGATTACAGTTGAGTAAAATTACAAATGTCTTAAAAGCAGAATTTTCAATGTGACACTGTGTATCACAGGGGGAAGTCTGACTATTACCCAAGCTTAATTTCTACCTGCTCTATTTGTAGGTCTTATCACATTTGTGTCCATTTCTAAATCTTTCTGGTAGCTGGAGGATTTTTCTGTCATGAATCAAGTGCAGTAGTTCTTAAAGGCAAGAGAACTGAGCCACCTGGTGTCAGCAAAGTTCTTTAAAATCAAAATCTTAGCCTTGTCAATTTAGAAACCACTTTCGAAAAGTGACCCCAAGGTTGGCCATTAGGTCCTGACACTCTTGACTCATAGTCATTGGGAATTTGGAAGAGATCAGTGGAAGCCGCAAACATATGGGTTTTTAAAAAGTTAATTTTCTAAGCCTTTGAGTGCTACCAAATGACCACCACATGCTCATTTCTACATTTAGAGTGACAAATGCCCCTCAGCCCAAGATTTACATTTCTTCGAAGTTTTGATGAGTACTCCAAGCCAAATAAAAAGGAATGAGAGTAGAAGAACAAGGGGATGAGGACAAGATAAGAGAGGGCCATTCCAAGATGAGATTCTCAAAGAATTCCACAGAGCTGAGGAGGCAAAAGGAAACCTGACACTTTTGGGCCCTTTCACATTGCTGCTGACAAGTAAATGGGATCTTAAAAAACAAAACGAAAAAAAAAAACGATGAATCTCTCCAATGATGTCCCAAGTATGATGATAAAAATCCTCTGAGAGTGCTAGGCAATTAACTCTGATTTAAAAAACAGACAAACAAACCCGCAATGAGGGAAAGATCCTGGGATGTCAGATTCAGAAAGCATCTTAAAGAGACCATTTAATTTACCCCTATTATTGTACAGACAAGAAAACGAAGGCTCAGACTGGTGGGGGCACTTGTTAGTCACATAGCTAGTTAGGCAATAATTAACAGCACAGAGACCTTATGATTTCCAATCTAGTATCTTAACAATCTGCCTTAACAATCATTCGCTTGTTTCTTTCCTTTAACCCTTTCTGCTCCCAGTCGCTGCTGGAGGTATTCTGAAACCTGTCCCTATGTGTTCCCACCCATATCTTCTTTCGCTTCCCATTTCCTCTTACGTGCGGTTAATATCAAGATCTTTCCTTTCGGGTTTCACAATTTTCTAAAGAGGAGCTTGTTTGAAGAACTGGGCATGCTCAGTAGCCAGGTACAATTTTTTTTCCCCTTTACCAAAATAGAACTTTAAGAGTGCAGAGAACTGCCACCAGGTGAGCCTGAGAGTAGCGACGGTGCCCATGGAAAGTTAATCTGTTACCTCTTCAAGTGAACATTTACAGTTCTCTAGGTGAACACGTAAATGCTCGTATCCCAAACAACAGCAAGCTTCTGAGCAATAGCCCTGAAAACGTAATCTACTGCACAACTGTAGGGCGAAATGCTTCCTGTTATTAATTTTTGTGGAAGGTACTGGGGGGAAATGTGAGGGGAAGTAGGAGGAAGTAATATGGGGATTTAAGAAACAACAGCAAGAACAACAACAAAAAACCTGCCTGCGAGGTAATGAGTGCAAGAAAGATCCCAGGCAGCAGGAAGGGCGGGGCAGCAAGGTGTGTTGGGAGCCCCCATCCGTTCTCCTCCCGCCCCCGCGTCCAGAGCAGCAGGCCTAGACTAGGTTACAGGAAAAAGTCCTCCCAGTCCCTGCACTGGCCCGCCCTTCAACCCGGGCCCGCACCTAGCACTGGAAGGGTCGCAGGAACTCTAGCCCCGCGCTGCCCTGTCTCCTTGCGCAGGCGAGTTGGCAGGCGCACGCGGTGGAGAAGAGGGGCCAGAGGCGGGGAGAGGGGGGAGGAGAGAGCTGGGGTACGGGTACGTACCGAAGAGACTGTGGTCCTGCCGGGTGCCTTGCACGCTGCCGTCCGGCAGGATCTGCAGGTGGAAGCCGGTGCGGCAGTAGAGCTGCCGGCGGCGCAGGATGCCGTGCAGGTGCGCCAGCTCCGCAGCCCCGGGCCCGCCGCGGGTGCCCCTCTCCGCCGCGCCTAGGCGCTCGCCCAGCAGCGGTGGCCGCTCCCCGGCAGGAGGCAGCAGGAAGTGCGAGCCCACCTGCTGGCCCAAGCCCTCCAGGCCACCCAGGAAGCCCCCGACTTCAGCTAACGGAGCCATGGAGGGGCCAGAGGGAGAGGCGGATCCGGAAAACAAAAGACCCCCCAATAAAAAAGTGTGGCGGGGATGGGGAGGTGAATGGAGAAAAATTACAGCGAAACAAGCGCAAAAAGTTAAGACCCGGTTACTCCTGTGAGGTCGCTGAATGGACTTTGCACTGAGATAGCAGGGAAGCTTTCACTGTCTTGGAGCGGTCTTCTTTCCTTGAGTAGATGGGAGCTGGCTGCTGGCTTTGCAGAAACATCTATAGCTGCTGCTGCCAATACTGGGGCTGGGGCTGGGCTGGGGGCTGGGGCTCCAACTCCGCAAACTGATCAGATCAGAGTCCTGTGTACATACACACCTAGTATATATACGGGTCCTCTTGACATATGCTAATCAAGTCCTTTCATGAGCGCTGGGGAGGTTCTGTTTGAAATCCTAAACCGGCCTCCTCTCAACACGTTTTTGCTCTTCGGAAGTGACCAAAAGGAGCCCTGGACGATTCTCTATCCGTGCAGTCGCAAAAATCATTCCCACACTTGGCCAAAGCTAGCCAGCAACTTCGGGGAGGTGCAGTCAAGGCCCCTTTTTGGGGCTGTCTTTGGAACAACCGTGATGCTGTTCGGCTGCTGCTGTGCAACCGCCTTTGATGTGAGCTCCTTTGCAATGATAGATGGCTGCTAAAGCGAGCCCAGCTTGGCAGGTATATAGAAGAAGAAGAGGGGAGGAAGGGAAGACGGGGGGCGGGGGATGGGTAGGAGAGGAAAAGGAGAGAAGAGGAGAATTGGACTCCTTGGGAGTTGCTGAGAGCCTGCAGTGGACAGGTGCAAAGAAAGGTAAGGGAGAGAAAAGGAAAAAGGGCGTTACCTGAGGCTTAGACCTGCCCAGACACACATGAAAGGAAAATCAAAGCTTTGACAGTTTAACTCGCTAATTTTAAAACACTAATAAAATGTACAAGCATTACTCTTTTCTTTTATCATTTAGATGGGGGATTTTCTTTACATAATCAAGGTTAGCTAGAAACACACATTCGCCCCCCTTCCCGAGTTCTCTTTAATGTTTATCTTTACTCAGCACATGCCATAACCGAGATTGCCTTATATCTATATGGAAGTTTTAAATTGTGTGCTAAGATCATGCACTTTTAATCAACGTAACATCATAACATAATATAATCATGAATCTAGGGATAAAGAGTAAATCAAAAGAGGCTGAAAAGAGATAATTTTCATTCTTATATTTGCCACAAATAGAAAATAAATATCTGTAACAGTGTTATAAATGATGATTGGCTTCTGGAGCCCTTGTCCAACCTAAGAGCACTTTCCTTTCTTGGTTGCATTTTCTTCAAGGTTAGAATTTTTTTTTTTTTTTTGGTTCACATTTCAGTTAGAAGAATAACTAAATGGAAAACATTGATTCTTGATGTTTTTTTGAGACAAAAAATTACTGGTAAAAATAATGTAAATGCCTACACATATTTGTAAAATAAAAAGTCATTGAAGAGAAAGAGTTCATATATGTCCATTTGAACCTAAAACTTTGGTTTTATACCATTAGTTAAATTCAAGATGTTTCTGTTAAAATTTTTTCAGTGGTAGAACAGTTTAGAGTCAATCACTTGACAAATTTATGCTTCCCCTGAGCAAAAAGTTTTAGGGAATCACTAAAGATTAGTTTTTCAGTCTTGTTTCATAGTCTGTTCAGCAAAAGCCTAAACCTGGGGGCGTAAATGGATGTAACTGCTTTGTTTTATTTGCTCTGAAGGTTGTTTTATGTTGGTTTTTTTTTTTTTTCCTAATTAATTGGCAGGTGCTTTAAAGTAGGTAAAGTTACACCTTTTCATCACTAGGGCCCTAAGTACTGACCCTTGTGCAACTAAGTTATAAAAGAGTCCTTAAAACAAGTAATTTACTGTTGAGAGATATGAAATAAAACAAAAATACTGTCTAAAACAATAAACAAATAAATCACGATAGAAATGTATATTGCTAAGTCTGTTTTAAAGGTTGTACCAGGTAAATGTCATATTATTTCACCTTTCAAATAACAGCAGTCTGTCTTGTGGTGGGACCCCCAAATCCACCATAATCAAGATTTCAAAGCACATCTGTGTAAACATTATCACATCAGTGTAAAACATCAACCAATGAGCTTTTACTTTGAACCAAATCTTCTTAATTGCAGTGTTAAATCAAAGAAAGTTAGATCAAAGTTGTGTGAATCTCATAGCGGGATAACTAAAATAGCCAGTACATACATTGATCACTTTTAAAAAAACAATACTTAGAGGTTTAAAACAAAGATTAAGTACCCTTTAATGAAGTGTGTTTCAAGGTCTAAGTTTTGTATAACATATAATGCTGTTAAAAATTCCACAATGGACATATAGCATTGTCACCTGCTCCATGAGGTACTGGTTTGGTACTAAATTGAATATTTTAATTCCATAAAATGTTTCCCCACATGAACACTTTAAGTCCTGCTGTGTGATTTATAGCTCTTAGACTGTTTAAGTCTTTTGTATTACATATATATACACATACATACTAAACTATGGAGAAATTATGTACATAGTCACCAAAGCCCAAATACTTTAATACTAGAACTACCTTCTCTTTGTACAACTTTAGCATTTTCAAGTGCATTCCCTTATTTGATCACCACGATAACCCTATAAGATAGGCACATCTCACTATATAAGGCAAAAAAATTCTCCTGGATTCTAGTTCATGGTCCTATACCTGAAGGCAATTTTCTTAAACTCTCTAAACGCCTCTGTTGCCTTCTTTAGAAAATAAGTACAATGTTAACTCTTGCCTAGTTCGCTATGCCTAGGATTCCTATGAGACTTAAATGTGAAAATATGTAGGAAAATGCTTTTAAAACTATAAAGTTTTCTATGCATAAAAGATGTTAGACACCTTCAGTTGTTGGAAAAAAATTTGCTTTATAGTCTATAATTCATTTGAAATACAAAATAAATCTTTTTTTCCCCCCAAAACCAAACCTTTAATGTGTAAATTTTGAATGGTGCTTAATGTCATTTTATAAAGGGCCAGAATAGAAACAAAAAGATAAGGATTTCTTTGTTTGAACTAGTCATGTGACAGGAAAAGATAACACTAAAGACTTTTTTGCACATGCTGTGATGATATCATGGGAAGTTAAATAATTTTGAAGAGTGTTTTACAAGAGTGCATTATTCAACTTTTAAGTATACACTGCAATCTAATCAACTTTACCTGTGCTTCCTAGAGACCACACTTGCCTTGCTGTTATACAAATATGTGGTACAATTTCTACTTCCACAAAACATAGTTACAGTTTTCCAGGCTATATAATTTCTATATAGCTTTTCAGCAAGCATATTGTCATGAATCTTTGTTTTTACACTTGAAAAAGGAATTAATACCTTTCGATACTTCTACACGTGTTCAACTTGAAAAACAGAGCTCATTTAAAAGTCATGACTTATACCCCCAAGAAAATAAAAGTACATTTGCCTACCTTATTTTTATTTATCATTACAAAATATTGGAACCAACATAAATTTCCACACATAGGAAACTGATTGAATAAATTATGGTTTATTCACACAGCGGAGCATTATATAGCCGGAAAAAAAAAAAAGAATGAAAAGAGCTCTATAACCTAATATGGAGTATTTCCAGGATATATTATCAAGTGAAAAGAGCAAAGCTTTAGCATACTTTATGTATAGTTTGTTACCTTTTCTGTAAGAAAGAAGGAAAATAAGAAACTTCTACATGTGCATGCTTTTTTTTTTCAAAAATATAGGAAAGATGAACCCGAAACTATGAAATTGGTTACCTTGCTAATTGACTACCTAGGATGGTTATGAATGAAGTAGAAGAGAATGGGGAGTGAAACTTCTTTGAGAACAACTTTTTATAGTTTTGACTTTTTGGAGAAATGTTAATGTTTTAGATTTTTTAAAGTAAAATAGAATAAATAAGACTGAAAAGGAAATGGAATAAAATCAGAAATAAATGAACCTAACTGAATTAAAGTGAATAACAACCACACAGAAGGAAATAATAATAATATTTTTTTAAAAAAACTAAATAACTTTCAAATGCAGTTCTTTGACTATGCAATAAAGATCTAAAGTTCAAAAATTACATAAATAATTATTGAATTTCACTTACAAAGATTGTTTTTCTCAGTGATAGGAGTTAAACTAGTATATATTGTAAGATTGAGCAAATGAGTGAATATATGTATAGTTAATAATGAGAGCTAGGTGTTTCGCACTGTTAAGTAATGGAGTTACAAATATGAAGAGGAAAGATTAGAATGAATCCTATAACATTTAATTAAAATTGCAATTATCAAGATTAACACATGAGATGTATGTATGTGTGTGTGTCTTAGCTCCTTCATCAAAGGGGCCTAGAACCAAAGATATACCGGGACAATTGATAATACTTAGTGCCTAGATCTTTAGTTTCTCAATTCAATCTACCACAAAAAATGACCCACAGTTCCTGGAAAATATCTGGTTCCAGGACTGAGGCATTACATGCTTTTTAAAACTATTTTTAAGAGCAATTTTAGGTTTACAAGAAGTAAAAGAATACACACTTGCATAGCCTTTCCCATTATTAACATCCTCCACCAGAGTAGTACATGTGTCACAATTGGTGAACCTACATTGATATATCATCCATCACCCAAAGTCCATAGTTTACATTAGGGACCACTCTTAGGAGTGTATATTCTAGGAGTTTTGGTAAATATGTAATGACATGTATCCATTATTGTCATACAGAGATACCTCACTAATGAAGGTGTGTAAATGGCAAATAAGCATATGAAAAGATGCTCCACATCATATGTCATTAGGAAATCCAAAACACTAACACCAAATGTTATTAGTATTATACAGAGTATTTTCACTGCCTTAAAATGCTCCACGTTCTGTCCGTTTAGCCTTCCCCAAACCCAACTCCTTTTTACTGTCTCCATAGTTTTGCCTTTTCCAAAATGCCACCTAATTGAAATCGTACAGTAAACAGCCTTTTCAGATTGCCTTCTTTCACTTAGTGATACGCATCTAAGTTTCTCCATGTTTTTCATGGCTTTATAGCTCATTACATTTTAACATTGAATAATATTAATAATATTTCATTGTTCAAATGTACCACAGTTTGTTTATTCACCTGCTGAAGAATATATTGGTTGCTTCCAACTTTTAGTAATTATCAATAAAGCTACTATACATATCCATGTGCAGGTTTTAGTGTGAACATAGTTTTCAACTCCTTTGGATAAATACCAAGGAGTATGACTGATGGATTATATGGTAAGAATATGTTTAGTTTTATAAGAAACTGCCAAATTATCTTCCAGTTGGCTGTACCAATTTTCATTCCCACCAGCAATGAATGAGAGTTCCCATAGCTCCATATATTCACCAGCATTTGTTGTTATCAGTGCTTCGGATTTCCTAATGACAATGATGTGGGGCATCTTTTTGGATGCTTATTCGCCATCTACATATCTTCATTAGTGAGGTGTCTGTAAGGATCTTTGGACAATTTTTTTTTAATTGGGTTGCTTGCTTCTTCTTGTTGAATTTTAAGAGTTATTTGTGTTTTTTTGGATAACAGTCCGTTATCAGATGTGTCTTTTGCAAATATTTTTTCCTAGTCTGTGGCCTGTTTCTCATTCTCTTGACATTGTCTTTGGCAAAGCAGGTTTTAATTTTAATAAATTCCATGTTATCAAATTATATGTTTCATGGATTGTGCCTTTGAGGCTGTATCTAAAAAAGTTGTCACCATACCCAATGTCATGTAAGGTGTATCCTGTTATATGCTAGGATTTTTATAACTTTCACATTTCACATCTTTGTGTATGATCAATTTTGCATTAATTTTTGTGAAGGATGTAGGATTTGTATCTAGATTCATTTTTTGCATGTAGATGCCCTGTCATACCAGCATCATTTATTGAAAAGATACCTTGCCTTGGCTCCATTGTATTGTCTTTGATTCTTGTCAAAGATTAGTTGACTATATTTATGAGCCACTTCTAGGATTTCTATTCTATTACACTAATCTATTTGTCTGTTCTTTCATCAATACCACAGTGTCTTAATTACTGTAGCTGTATAGTAAGTCTTAAAGTCAAGTATTCTCTGTCCTCCGACTGTGTTCTTCTCCTTTAGTATTGTGTTGGCTGGTCTGGGTCTTTTGCCTTTCCATATAAACTCTATATTCAATCTCTTGTTACTCACAAAATAACTTAATGAAACTTTATTGGGATTGCATTGAATCTATAGATCAAGCTGGAAAGAACTGACATCTTGACATATTGAGTCTTTCTATCCATGAACATGGACAGTCTCTCCATTTATTAGTTTTTTTATTTCTTTCATCAGAGTTTTATAGTTTTCCTCACATATACAGTGCATATTTT
>NW_011888889.1:2390157-2486997 GCF_000151845.1 Pteropus vampyrus | reverse complement strand
ATAGCTTTTGCTTTCTTTTCTTATCTTATTAGCTAGTAGTTCTAGTACAATCTTGAAAATGCATGATGAAAGGAGACATCTTGCCTTGTTCCTGATCCTAGTGAGAAAGCTTCAAGTTTCTCATCACTAAGTATAATATTAGCTATAAGGTTTTTATAGATATTCTTGAGCAAACTGAGGAGGTTTCCTTCCTGGACTGAGGCATCTTTTTGTGCCAGTGGAAAGGAAGTACTCAGAAAGTAATAAGAACATGTCAAAAGGATACGGGCCAAATCCTGAACAATTTGAGCATCAAAATAAATAATGATAGAAGCAATATATTTGTAGAATAACGTAATTCTCTGCTAGTGCAACTGTTCAAATAAATAACAACCAATCAAACAAAAATAAATAAAGAAGAAAGAAAAATTCTTTCTTACAGTAGAATACTGACTAATAAACACTGAAAGAATGATGGAATTAGAAAATGACCATTTCTCATTCATTATAGGATCATTGCTAATATACAAAATTATCGAAGCATGCTAAAACTAATGGGTAAAAATTTGATGAAGAAGAGGCTATTTACAAAGTCTTGAATATCCCCTTGTAAATTCTTACTATAATCAAGAGAAAATAGTAACTTTACAGTGGGGTAATCTAGTGAATACTATCTTAACCAAATAATAAAATTAATCAACAATGATGGGCCAAACCATGTGCCTCTTGATATCCTAGGAAGGATACAATGTCACTTATTTCATGTTCTTGTCAAAAATGCATAACCTGAATCAAATCATGAGAAAACATCAGCTAAACCCTGAGAGGTCTTCTTCAAAACAACTTGCCTATACTCCTACAAAATGTCAAAATCAAGGAAGACAAAAAAAGATTAAAGAACTGTTCCAGATTAAAGAAAACTATGAGACATGAAAACTAAATGTTATGTATGATCCTAGTATGGAGCCTGAACCAGAAAAAACAAAGCCATAAGAGACATTCTTGAAAAAAGTGGCAAAATTTTAACGTGGACTATGAATTATAGTATCGTATCTGTTAAATTTTATATTTTGACAATTTTACCATGACTATATAAGGAAAGGTCTTAGGAAATATAAAATGAAACTTTATTAATAAAGAGGCATGATGTCTGCAAAATTATTCTCAAATGGTTTATAAAAAATGTATATACAACCATATACAGAAAAAGAGGATAGATGATAAAGCAAATGGAGTAAAATGTTAACAAGTGAAGAATATCATGAAAGAGCATGTAGATTTGTTTGTACTATTCATGTCACTTTTATGTAATTATGAAATTACATCAAAATATAATATAAAATTATACCAAAAAGTTTTTAATGTAAAATTTGAAAGGTCACAACTTAGATATTAGACGCACTTTAATGATAAGAGAGAAAATAGAAATTCAATAGCTACTGTGTAAGATAATTGAGATAAATTCAAATTCCTAAATTTAAACTATGAATTTCATAGGAGAGTTCCAGACTGCACAAAATCTCTGTGGACAGTATTGAATACATGTAGGAAAATGAATATTAATTGACCACAAAGTCGTATAATTTGGGAAATCAAATTCCAGCAGAAGTAAAATTGGGCACAAATTGAATGTCACTATTATTGCCTACTTATCTCAGGAATATCAACTGCTCTATCTAAGCCCCACTCCTCACTTTACTCACCAAAAAGATCAAGAAGAGTAGTAAACAGCACATGATTTGATTTTTGCCTTGTATTTTTTTCTTTAGTTATTCACCATACTAGAAACAAGCAAGGTATTGTCACACGATAGTTATGAGACCTTCGGAAAATCACATTACCTCCCCGGAGCTCAGCTTTTCTTGTATAAAATTGAGATAATAAAGTATGTTGTATCCAACTTGCCGAAGAGTTGTCAGAATTATATGGATAATATATACGAAAATTTTTTAGTGCTACAGCATTTAAGCTATTATTTTAGTGACAATAATCATTATCAATTTTCCCTGGGTCTTAGGCCATTTAAAATTCTATGTTCTGCTCCATGTTGCAAGAAGATAAAAGATGGTTTATGAGATTTACGGCATCATCAAAACTAATAGTGGTCCTTACTTGGAGCACAGAAGAAATGATTTTTATGCTTCCTGCAATGAAAAGGTTAACTAACAGTATTTTGAAATAGGTCTGAAAAAAATATCGTTCTAAAATAAACAAATTCTTTTGGAAGTAGCCTATTTTACAGCATCAGCTAATACACATCAGTAATTTGTATTCCATATGATCTCCTGTCATCATTTCAATATATCGTAAAATTATAATGTGGAAGTATTTTATATATTTTAGATTTTTCATCTTGTGGAAGGAATTTGCCAGATCACCTCAACCAAACACCTTCATTTTATAGATAAGAAAGATAACTTTCAGAAAAATGCCACCTAGTTAATGGAAAAACCATAATTTGAATTAAAATACTTCACATCCATTTCTAATGATGTTCCTACCAAATAAAGCTGCAAACACCCAAATAGCAATAAAAGTCGATTCTCTGGAGCAACTGAAGTGTACTTTTAAAAATATGTGGTTGAAATGGACATCATTGGTCATACTCATTACTTTATGTCGTTGCTCCCAGCCAGAATCAGCAATTGAACAGTAGATTAAGAAAAATTATTATGGTTGGTTTTTTCATTGCTTTTTTACTTCCTTACTATGAATGTATCCACAGATGCATTCTTTATTTTTCATTTATTTAACTTCTTTATTTTTTATTTTTCCATTTTCAAAGTAAAGAAATAGTATACTAAATGTGCTTTATCCTACAGGAACATAATGCCATGTAAACACTAAAAGAGTATTTTCATAATAATAAGTAAAAACAAATCATCAATATTCAAATAATTGCATTTTCCGAGGGCATAGAAGTACCATCATCATCCTGACTTTTTTAAATGACAAATCCAAATCTATTCATAAAATTTAGGAAGTCAATATGACATTAAACAATTAATGAATTTTTTCATTGTCTCTCTCTAGAATTAGAAAAAATACACCATTATAAGAATAGAGATACAAATCTTTAATTTATCATAACATCAATTACATGGTAGAATTCCATTCCCTTTAAAAGTTAAAAATAAAAGTAATTAAATTACCCTGAAATTTCATATATTTTAAGTGAAGTAATGTGATAAAAGTAACTAGAACCTTATTTACCCATTTTTCTCCGCTAATTAGAGGCTTGAGATAACTTACCCTGTTTATGGAAAACTGGAACCTAGCCCCAGGAAAAACCTGCTCAAGAGTTTAGCCCACTTGGAGTAGAATGAGCCTTCACCCTATAGGGAGAACAGGAAGAAGAGATGTGGAGAGAAGACTAGGACGCTACTTACATTTTGGCATAAGTTAGGAAGACATAAGTAGAGTTTTGGGAGAGAGGTCTCCATTACATCTCTATAATGGTCTCTGGAGTGAGAAATATTAGCACATGGGAGAGGCAAATGCATTTATATGGCAAGTACCAGCTTGGGGCTAGTACAGGTATATGTGACCTGCAACTTGTTCTGAAGGAAGGCTAGAGAAGATAGGACAAACATCAACTACATTTGATTGTAGATGTTAAGAATAGATGTCAAGAATGCAGTTCAGAATAGGAAAGTCATTGAACTACGAGTATACAGTAGCCTGGTTGGAATGTTATCCCAAGGAGAGACGAGTTCATTGGTATAGTCTTCATATAGAATGTGTGCTCCAATGAGGGCAGTGATCTTTGTTTATTTTGTTCATTAATGTATATTAAGCACTGACAACAATGTTTGGTGTGTTTTTTATACTTGATAAAGTTGGTTGATACACACTTAAAGTTTTTTTTGGAAACCTGAAGTACTTCCTTTGATTCTTGAATTTATTTTTATATTTCTCCTAAGAATGGTTCTAAGTCACAGAATGTATGTTCAAAGACATAAATTTAATTTGACTGTTAGAAAACACGTGCACACTAGGAAAAATATCCTTTATCTTAAAAAATAATAACCTCTGAGCATAAAAGCTATGCTCTGAGAGAAAGGACAGTCTTTGCCACAGTGACAGAGTAGCTGCCAGTCTCTCAAGGGGGTCAGCCACTAGAGGACGGTGTGGGCACATACGCTGCCAGACCCGTGATAAGCCAAGAGAGACCTTGATGGACAGGAATAAATGCTGCCAAGTTTCACTTTTGCAACTTCTGGTCATTGGTAAATTCCTCATGCAAGTCTCACTTCCAAATAAATATAGAATAACAGCACAATGATAATGAGTAGGTCATTGGCAAAGATAAAAATCACAGGAAAATTGTGAAAATGTCAATAAACTTATGAGGAATAAAAGGCAGATCAGCAGATATTGTGCAGCTGTCAGGACACTGTGAAAGTGTTGACGCTGAAACTATTTGACCCCAGCTATTCCTGCAAACAAGGCTATAAGTTTCTAGCTGGCAATGAATTGTGAAATGAGTTCAAGGACAGGGAGCTGAGTAAAGTAAATGAAATGGCAAGAAACTGGATTTGAAGTAGTTTGTCATATAGAACAAATAAAAAGAGCAGTTCTTTGAGACTTGTATCACCCATAAACCTGCAAGTACCACAATCTACAACAAAACGACATGATCGCAACAGCAAATAACCTCTCTGTGAATATTTTAAAATAAGAGGAGAAAGTTTCAGACAGCAGCCTTTTATGATTGAGTTCAGTAAACTCAGGCTCACTATTATTTCCTCAAAGTTATCAATATAACAAATTATAAATATTTCTAATGAACTAAAACTATTTAAATGTATTTTTCAGGGCAAAATTTTAACCTAGTAGTTTAAAGAAAGCCCTAGTAGTGGCTTGGGTTTCTGAATTTTGAATAATAATTCAATTTATATCTTTACTATTCTAAAGAAAGAAATTTCTATCCATGTTATATTTGCATAGATTCTTGGTTATTTTATAAACACAAATATTTGTCTTTCATTCAAAAAATGCATAAGTTCTTACTAGATAACAGGTATTGTCTGCGTTTGTTAAAAGGCAAAACACAATCTCTATCTTCTTGCCGTTTATAGTCTAGTTGGCAGATACAAACAAGTAAAGGAGAACATTATAGTGGTGGTGCTATGCTAGGGAAGTTCAAAGTAGTTGATTGAGAGCAGGTAGCAGAGTAGATTAAAGTAGCCTTGAAATGCGGGAAGCATTTTGGAAGAAGTTGCTTGCACCTAAGCAGAATCCTGTTAGGGAGCGCCAGGGAAAGGAGAGAAAGCAGAAGGAAATCAGGTCAGGAAATATCTCCTAATAAGGCATAATTCATTCAGTTTTCTCTTCTCTATAGGCCTTAGACTAGATTACGTCTATGGTCCCACTCAACCTAACATTTTATGATGTTCTATCCAAATTTCAAGGTAAGATTTAATTAGAAAACAGAATTCAGAAACTGTGCTTTATAGACAAATTTTTATAAACCTCTCTCTTCAAATTACTTAAATTCTCCTTCCCTTGAGAGCAGAGGTTTAACGAAGATAAATTTCTAATTATGACACTCAAAAATTGATATTTCATCAAAACAAATATGTAAATAACAATATTTTATATGTACATGACCTTATAACTTCTGAAGTTCTCTTAAACATATATTTCCATAGATATACCTATGAGTTCTCATTATTATGTAAATGTTGTATAATTTATAATTTTTGACTCTAACATAATCCACTTAAAGCATATGTAAAATGTCTTTCAAAGTATGGTGTTTTTTACTAGTATCACATTTAAAATCCAACTAAATTTCAATACAAAGTTGCATAGTGGTCAGTGGCCACCTTTAAGACCTCTCTCCCAAAACTCTAGTTTCACATCTCTGCCTAGCGGCCTCTTCTAATTGAATGTCATATCAGTCCTTCAAAATTGTCAGAGAAAGATTAGAAGAAAATTTAATTTTAATCTACAGACTGGAAATAAGAACAAAGGCACATTCATACCATGCTCTGAAATTTGTTTCTCATTTTTTTCCACTTTTAAAAACCTTAAAATGTTGAATTACTCTATTCAGCGTTTTGCTCTTCCTTCTCCATTTGGTTTATTTTCAGTTTGAGAAAGCATCTGGTTTGGATAATGATCTTCAGTTTTGTATATTATTTACATCATTGTTCGACATTCCTCTTTTTTAAAAATTCTCTTTAGAGACAAGCTCTTCATGTAATTAATATATTAGCTATAGCCAAGAGTTCAGTGATTAATTCTAGACATCATAGAACACAGGCCTCCATTACATAGATTTTGATCACAGCATATGCCCTGAAACAAATACTACACACAATAAAATCCTAATCAAACATTGTCTCCTTGTATAACACTACAAGGATAGAGGAAAAAAACTCCTTATTCTGGAATAATTTGTTCAAGGAGACCCATGCACCTGCATGATGATGTTAGAGGAATTTTTTATAAAATCTTATCATCTAGTGAAAGGTTCACTTCATTTCCCTTGATGTGGTGGTCTGAGGTTTACAGTTTCCTGAACATAAGATTTGAGACAATCCTGAAAAAATTTCAATTATTTCTAAAGTGCACAAGTTTGGATATGCTTAAGTTGCCAAGGAATTTCTGAACACCCATACTTTCTAATTTTTTGTTTTTAGATCAGTCTCTAGTTTTTGAGCCAAAATGATTTATATTTACAGAATAAATACTGACCTAAATCACTTGATTATTACTTTGGCTTAAAAATAACTACCTTCCTGTGGTCAAAATATAAATTTTAAGAATAATAAATTTAAGTGTTGTTAGGTGTATGTTATTGTATTGTAAATTTGAAATAATGTATTTTAATCAAACCTAAAAATCACCATTAGCATAAAGCAAGACCTAAGTACCCGGTAATATCAAATGAGAGCTGGGCCCTGTTGTGTTTGAGCTAGTGAATGCACAGCTTTTTAACTGGCTTGCTGTAGACTTAGCTCAAGAGTCTTCACCGGGCTTTGGGTGGTCAGTTGTTTCCTGCCAGGCTTGAGATGATTCTTTAAGTCCAAGTCTTTAAAAAAACAAATACAATCAATCAAAAAGAGTAAAAGTAATTCTATGGAAATATCTGTATATAGGTTTATTGAAACCAATCAACAACTCCAGGTAGGGATGGGAGGTTGTTAACATCCTTCTTGACTAAAAGATGTGAATTTTTGCCATTTGTGGCTAAAGATAAATTCTGAATCCTGGTCCTATTTCTTTCTTTTTTCGGAGTGGGGTAGAGTGGTGGGGAAACTTAGTCTTATGTCTTCCTCAAACTGTTTGCTTCCTACGTCCAATACTTGTCTTCAAGAGTTCCCAAACTCTCTAATGGATATGGTGATCTTAAGTACCTGCTAGTAGTATGCTGGAGCCAGCTTGCTCTAGCTCAATAGAACTGACTGTTAAATCTTCGGGAATTGAGTGAGCCAGTTGTTAGAGACATTATTAACAATTAGATAAATTATATTTAAATAGAAGACAGTAAGTACTAAAACCCTATCACTTCCTAATTATTTTCTTATACCTACATGTCTTTTGTGTGTTTATAGTGGAAATTCTGTATAACAATGTGGTACTGTGCATTTTTGCACAACTCTGCAATCAGTAAAGTCATGTTGGTAGCTTGACATCAGCCATGGTGTGAGTATTTATACCATGGGAATCTGCAAATGCTACAAATCAGGACTCCCACTCTTCTACCCCAGAAGAGGCTGTTAAAACATTTACCAGCACATCACTAGTACCTGCCCATAAGCCTCCTAAGAAAAGCTGTTCTATTTCTCAGAAACCGTTCCTCCATATTATTTCACCTCTTTCAGCTGATTGGCCTAAGAATGAAAACTAAAGAAGGTAGAAAATATCCATAGGACGGACCAAGCCAACGCTTTCTCTAGAATCTGAACTAAGATTCACAGGCTGATGGAATTAGTAGCCAAGTCATGTTAACAGCTATGTGTTAAAATAAATGTCCTTGAACTCTACTTAGGTTGCTAGAGCTGACTTGGTTACCACACTTCTGGTACCTCTTAGTACCACTTTCCCCTAATTTGATATGATTTTATCCTTAAAATGTCTTTAATTGGAACTAATTCAATTCCTATTCTATTCCTTGCAAATTAATGTGCCTTAAAAAATCTTTTAAATTCTTCCAGTTTTTTATTTCAATACAGAAACTATGTAGATGTAGGGTAGACTATTGAGGCTCAAGTCCTGATTGTGTGACCCAGAGAAAATTATTCAACCTGACAGCCTCTCAATTTCCTCATCAGAAAAAATTAAAGGTTCGTGCATGTTAGTGGTTTTTAAGCCTTGATTCTACAGAGATGCTCCAGGCCTGTCTATGGGAGTTTAAAGGGAGGCTTTAAGTGGATAGGGTCCAGATCCCCTCCTATTCTCATCTAGAGACACTCAGCTGTTACTTACTTTGTATTTTGGGGCTTCTATATAAGATTTCTGTTGACAATTTCCACTAAAGACTCCTCATCCTACCAAAACAACTTCAAAAGTTTAAAAGTTTTCCAGACTAAACTATCTCTAAATTCTTTTCAGTCTGCTCGTTCCTTACAGGATAAATACAAAATGTTCATATGCAGATTACAGAAGCATTTAAACGTTTTCCAATTTCTCTGCTCTTGCTGTTATTTTCATTGTCTTCTCTTTTTGAAGAGTTGCAAACAAACCACGGTGATCCTATAATGCAGCTCAGCCTAGTCTGATAGTCTGCTCTTAGACAGATTAATCTACCAAGGCATTTTTCCTGTAAATTCTGGACCTGGTCTATAAGTTTTGCTCAGCATAGTTTTCTGGGTAACCTATACCAATCAACTGGAGTTGGCGATAAATGAAACTGGCTTGCCATCCTGCTAAGTTTCTGCATGTACGTACAGTGACTTACCTTATGCTATGCTTGATTTCTCTAATGGCTCCCTCTTGGTACTGAGCTTTCCATCTGTTCTGAAGGCTGCCCTTATGTTTGGTTATCTGCCCTTAAAGCAATTTCCCATTCAACACCTGACAGTCTGGGGTTAGAGCCAGAGACAAGGGTATATACTGGTTGCACTAGGCCTTACTACCAGATCCCTGCTGGGTCTATCCATATGGACATTTTACAGGAGAAAGTGCTACAAGTCAAATAAGATAAAACACTAGGTTGTTTAAAATACCAGTTCCTTTTGTTTTTTCCCTAGTAAATAAGGAAAATAGCTAATGAGCATCTTCTTAAGGGTATTCAGGTACCAAAAGGCTATTATTAAGATGCTCCTTGGTTAAAGGACTTATTAAGATATTATTTCCTTGGTTAAATCTTAGACTATATCAAGATTATCTACCTTTTCCATTAGTTTACAACTCAACTTTTTGCTCTTATCTTGACCCTTTATAAGCACTATACAGTCCTTCAAAGTTGTACTTTATAACTGAGCAAGTCTTGTAGTAAGTAACGCATTAGTATAAGAGCATTAGTAAGAAAATCTATGTCTTTATTTCATATAAACTTTTTATTGAAGTATAACATAACATTAAAAAGATATACAAATTCTAAGTGAACAGGTCTATGAATTTTCCCAGGGTGAACACTCTTGTGTAACTGGCACTCAGATTAAGAAACATGAACAGAACTCCAGAACTTCCCTTTTGTTTCCCTTTTAGTTACTACCCTCTGCCCAAGGAAAGCACTACATTTCTAAGTATAAATGTGTGTGTGTGTGTGTGTGTGTGTGTGTGTGTGTGTGTGTGTGTGTGTGGTTTTCACATAAATAAAATAATGCAGTTGGTTCTTTTGTGTCTGCCTTCCTTGACTCAGTTTTCTACTCGTGAAATGTATCCACATAATTGCATATAGTTGCACGTCAGTAATTTTCATTGCTATATAGCATTCAACTATGTGACTGTACCACACTTAAAAAATTCAGGCCACTGTTGACAGACATATGAATACTTTCTAGTTTTGGGCCAATTACAAATATTTTCCTATATGTCTTTTGGTGCCCATGAATTATCATTTCTGATGTTTATTTCACCTAAGAGTGAAATTGGTCGGTTGTCGGATATGCATACATTTAACCCCAGTAGTTACTGCTAGCAATTTCAAAAAGATTATATCATTTGTTTTACTACCCTAGTGTCATGCTTACATCATTACTCTGAGGCTATTCTCCACCAGAAGACAGCTTTTGATGAGCATCAAAATCACTATCAGGCATGAAAAAAAGGATATGACAATTGAGAAAGGGCTCACTTGTTTTTAGGCAGGAGGTTTCACTAGTAGCTAGTATGAACTGCTATTCTTTGTTTCCCAGATACATAAGAAGTTCCTGCTAAACAAATGGAAGACAAAGACAACAAGAATTGAACAGTGAGACACTGTCGGCAAAGACCCTAGAAATTATGTAAAGTCAGAAATCATATAAATCAAACTGGACTGATGTAATGGTAAAATAAATTATTAATGGTCTTAGTTAAATGTTTACAACTGGCTTCTTGATTGCTGTCACCAGTGAATATGTAAGAACAAAAAGAGAGGTGTCAAGGTTAAGTCACTGACCTTTGGATCATGCTGGAATTCCCCAGAGGACTATAAGAACCTGGTAGAAGCCTATTGTTTTAAGGCTCTAAACCCAGCAGGTTTATGCCAAATTATAATACGTAAGAAGATAACTTCGAATAACCAAATCGCATAATTTGTTCCTGCATCATCCCTTCTCCACGACCACACTGTCTCTGATCCTTCTTTGCAAATCTTTACTTTCTCCTTTTGGCCTTCCATTTGTATTAGTTGCATTTTGGATGTGCTGCTTAATTTATCATCTCCTTTGGTGCCTGAGGAGCAACTTTATTTGCTTATCTCCCGATTTGCCTTCTTATCTTGGCCTTCCTCCCCCCCAATAATAATAAATTCCCTTCTTCATTTACTAAAAATTTATCGAGGTTCTACTATGTGCCAGGAGCTGGGCTAAATACATACTCTTGACTTTTGGAGTTTAGACACAGCTTAGTCTGACTGAAAGGAAAGGGCAGGGTGCAAACCACTGCAATCTGTCTTTGAGAAAAGGAGACGGTCAGAATAGAAAACAGACACTCAGTGCCTTGGGTAACTTGGTTTCCACAGACATTGATGCTGGGACTTGAGATCCAGACTCCTAGTATCTAGCATTCTGAAGATAAGAGACCAAGAAAAGGCTGTGACCTCATAGAACACACCTTCCCCAGCACTTTCTCCTGTTTTTGCCAATTGTTCCCTAAGGAAGACAGCACTGAAGACAATGACAATGTTTATGACAACTCTCCCAAGAGAGAAGGGGCTTGCTGCAGACTTGCTCTCTGGTTGGTTGTCTCCTTTGGTTAGAATTAACTAGACCTGGGGTGGTGGGCTCATGTGCCAAGATGTAGGGCCTTAGATATAAATGTGCATCTTTTGACTAGTTGAGATTCTGGTGCTCAGAGAGTAAAATCAGAAGCATATCTTAATACAAGTTTTGTTAAACAACACATATCTGACTAGGCATGACACATACCACACTTACATTTCACATTTTCAAAGTGTAAAAGTCATTCATTTATTTGCAATTTAAAAAGAAGTAAAATATTAATTAGGTTAAAAGATGGAATTTTAATTGGAAAGAATAAAGAAATGTAAGTTTTGAGAAGGGAAATGACATGTGAAAACCATTATGTTTACTGATAAGCTTGGAGAATTTTGGTTCATTAGGACCATAGGTTCAGAGAGTGATCACCTATTCAATTCCATTGTTTTACACGAAATTGTGGCCTCCAAAGCATTGTAAGTAGGAAAACCAAGAGTCCAGATCTTTGCTTTCTAGTTTATCACTGGCCACTGATATAGATGTTTTCCTGAAAAACCCTCTTTGGCTTAATGTTTTAGAACATTTTTTTCTACTTAGACCATAGTGAACATAAGTGAATTTTTTTTTTTTTTTTTTAAGATGTAGGCTCTCACTTTGTCCTAGAGACATTTTGGGGATATCATTAATGCTCAATAGAATTGACATAAATGATTAAGGAAATTAGGCCAAATTTATATTGATCTAACGATATTATCTGTAATTTCAGAAAAGTTTCCAAATTCTTGATATCATGTTTCCTCATAATTTTTCCCTTTGAGAATTAAACTTAGAAAAAAATACAAGTAATAAAGGAATGTGGTTATTTTTATGTAGCTATAGTTACAGAGCATCAAATATAAAAAGAAAACATCAACTATTCTTAAGGAAATTTGACTTTCAGTGAAAAGGTACTGTGGAAAGTTAGAATAACTTTTGCTGGTGGAGAGATCTTTTATCTAAAGCTCTCCAAGTACTCAACAAACCCAAACCTAGCATCAGCATCTCTCACTGCAGAATTTGGGTTTCTAGTCAGAAAAATGACTTCCAGTAGCTGTATTAAATTTATTAAAACTAGGGAGAAATTATGTACTAATTTTTAGTCATCTTAGGAGAATTGTTATTTTCCTTATCTGTAATATATTATTGTATTACATCCCTAATTCTCTTTAGAGCTCCTAAGATTGTAATATGCAACTAATAAAAATTCCTGTCTGTCCAAGAATTTTGCCATTAGGCCATGTTGGAAATTTATGAGAAAATCCGGAAATTGTGTTTACTTCAAAGTAAATAATGTCAGAAAAAGAACTGTGTTACATATCCAGAGAATAAATGCTTCTTTGGGAATACTAAAATTTTCCAGAATTTAGAAGGCAGAAATTGAAGGAATCTTGGTGCTAAAGCAAGGAGCTACCACTGAGTCTTCCTTATGGTATTGGTTATATAAAACCAATAAGCAGGCTAAAAGTTAAAGAAATACAGAGATGGAATCCTAAAATAGACATATTTTGTTCATGTTACTGAGAAATTTTCTGTTTATCACTTTCAGCATCTTTAAGAAAGAAAAGTTCCATTAACCTATATCAAAACAAGGTATGACTGAGTCGTATCTGATAGATTACTTATAGGCAAGTGGTTTGTCTCTACAAACTCTTAGTCTTTCTAAAAATTGCCAAAATCAACTGATCTAATCTCCTTGTGACTGCAGCTCAGTTGAGACTTCTGAATTTAGTTGTTTACACCCCTATATTCAGAATATTTTAGGAGTTCCTGGCACCATTCCAGAATATAAAGACCAAAGCTAGCATAACTCAGTTACCAAAAACTGGGGTTAGGGGTGGGGAAACTGATAAGAACGCCATACATACTTTCTCATAAAAAAGTGATACTGACAGTGTAGCAAACAAAAGTATAGCAATAACAAAAATAAAGATACAAAAGACTAATCGATTATTTCATATTTATACTTAGAGCTCTCCCAAAACTAAGGGTATCTTTCAAGACAGTTCTGAGTTGTTGAATTAAGTGACCCCGGGTATGGTAATGTTTTTTAAAAATATTAACGGTAACTGAAAAACAATATTAGCTTTCCCCCATCAATAATCCGTAAGTTTTCTGTATGTAGTCAAAACATCCTTCGACTTAATTTGCCATCTTGAGCCAAATTTTTATACCTCGTTCTTGTTGAACACCTTAAGATACAATTGACCTTGTGTCGGAGGATCAGGATACCGTTAGGGTAGGTTAACTTTCTTGGAGGGCTGCTACCGATGATCCAAGACCCACCCCATAGAGCAGAGGCGAAGGGCCAAATTAGCGGAGGGCGCTCGGACAACCCCGCACATGAGTGCTTCACTAAACTCCGCGAACCAGGCTGTAGCCGGCGGTGTTGGGTTCTCGCGCAGTCAGGTGCTGCCGGGGACAGGCGCAGTTATTTGTAACTGCGGGATTGGGCTGGGAGTGCGGGGCCGAGGAGCAGTAGTGTACTCCTCCAGGGTCTCCCCCGCCCGAGACCCCCGGTCACCCCAGTTGACAGCTGCCCGGAGGGTACCCCAGACCACGCGTTTGTAGGGGTCGCTCTTGCACAGTAGCGAACCTCCGCGCAACGACTTCTCGCGAGGTTTCGCTGCCCGCCCCCCCTCGCCCCTACCGCGTCGCCCGCCCCCTCCTCGTTCTGGTGCTGGCAGCTGCCGCTATGGCTGCACTGCGGAGGCTCCTGTGGCCACCGCCTCGGCTCCCGCCTGCGCCCTCCGCTCACCATCCCTTCCCCGGGCCGTTGGGGCGGCCTGTGGGTACAGCCCCGGCCCCTCCTAGCCGGCCCTTCTCCTGCCGGGAGGAGGAGGACGGGGCTATGGCTGAGGCGGCTTGGAGGCGGCGGCGGCGGCGTTGGGGGGAGCTGAGCATCGCTGCGGCGGCCGGCGGGGGTCTGGTCGGCCTCGTGTGCTACCAGCTGTATGGTGACCCCAGGGCCGACTCCACTCGGGCGCCGACGCCCGGGCGCCCCACAGAGAGCGCGGACGCAGAGTCGAAGGACCCGCCCCGCGGCGGGGGGCTGCTCCCCATCTCGGTCGCTGCTGCCAAGGAGACGGTATGTGCGGAACGCGCGCGCGCACTGGGCAGACCCACAGGTGACGCCCGAGAGTAGGGCCGCCAGGTGTTCCACCTGAGTGTGGGGAGGGATCCTGTGACAACCGTGCAGGGTGCGCCTGAGACTGTGGGCCTCCGTGACACCGGTCGTTGGAGGTTGTCACAATGTGAACTCTGCGGCCACGGATGGGGACCTCCTGTGATCAAGACCGAGACCTTCTAGGCCAGACAGCCGTGGGTCTGTTCACTAGATGTTGGGAAGACATAGGTGATGCTGTCATTGATGCAAGAGAACCTTAAAGGTTGCTACAGCTATCACTTATCAGTGAAAACCCCAAACCGGGACAAAACAAAACAAAAAACCGACTCAGGAGAAGTCAAGGGCATGACAGGCAGAAAGTGGAGGATTGCCTCTGTGCGAGAAAGGAACTACCAGGAGGCTGGGCGAAGCCCCAGTATGTGATCCAGGAGGTGCAGTGCAGTGCAGTGCTCTGAGGTCTGAAAAGCTACTATATTGTTGTATGGAAGTTTATTAGTTCCAAGAGACGAAATGCCAAAACTGTGTAGCCTTCCTATAGGTCAGTAAGAATGAAGATGTCACCAGATTGGAAAAGAAAAGAAAAAAAAAAAAAACATTAAAAAAGTATATCCCATCTACCACATCTACCCCCAAAGCTAGAATCTCTTAAGCAGGGACAGGACAGTAAGTAAGTAAGAAGATGGATAGGACAGCAAAAATAGGAAACTGAATGAGGCTAACTCTTCCAGAGAAACTTCAAACGAAAATGTTCAAGTGTCATCATGTACTTAATTTAATGTAAAGATGAGTGTTAAGGCAAGAGAAATTATAGGGGCACCATGTTTTCGTTGCATTGTTATATTTAATAAAGTTATGTAAATGACTAGGAAAATCTAGGGAAATTTTTCTTGCAAGACTAGAAGAGTATAAAGGGCTTAGATGACAATAATTTAGAAAAGGGGCAGCTATTCTGTTTTTAACTTTAATGAAGTTTATATAGCCTTTATTCTTTGCCCAAATACACAATCTGATGTAGGTACATCATTTGGTGGAGGCTGTTGATGCATTTAGGTCGGAATTTAGAGACCTAACAGCACATCACAAATTTATAGCATAAAGTACTTCTATACAGTGAATACTTAAAATACTAACAAATACCCTCAACTTTTGTCCCCCTTCACTCCCCCCGCCCCACGCTTACATTGAACTTTTAATCATCCATAGTTGATCTGGGAACAGATTAGGAATGTAGGAAACATCCAAATAGTATTTTTTCTTCTTTTTAAAATTAATTTTACTTTTAAAATTGAGAGACAACATCATGCAGTTTTTAAAAGACCACACAGAAATATCTTGTCTCTGGCTCCACCACCTACTAGTTGTATTATTGCTTAACTTCTCAGTACCTGTTTCTTCATTTGTAAAATGAGGTTGATAGAGTTATGAGAGTTAAGTGAGATAACACATTAAAAAATGGTACCCTTAGCATGTAGGGAGCATTCAACCAATTGGTTTTATTCATTTATTTACTTATGCACCTCTTACTTATTTACTTATATTATTATTGATTGTTGTTTATAAAAATATCTGTACATTGTTTTAGAAGTCAAATAATATTAAATAATATTAAAGTCCTGTCTTACCCTTCCCAAGTCTCCAGTTATACATTCTGATCATAATTCCTTTTGTGTTTGACCTTTTTTCGCCCCTCTGAAAACTTTACAATCTTCTCTTTATCTATGACATTAGAAAATTTCACAGTAATGAACATCAATGTGGGCATTTTTTTTCATTTATTGTGCTAGGTACTTGAGAGCCCTTTCAGTATGTTAGTTCATGTCTGAAAGTCCTACATACTTTTCTTCTATTATTTCTTTAACAGTTTTCTCCATTTTCTCTGTTTTCTTTTTCTGAAACTTCTTAGTCAGACAGATCCTAATCCAATTCTAATCTTTCTTGTATTGAATGTTTTATCTCAGCTATCCTAATTTTTTAATTCAAAGAACTATTCTCTGTTCTCTGATGTTCATGTGTTACAGCATTATATTTTGTTTTATGGCTGCTAAATTACTTTTTTTTACGGTAAGGATAGTAATTATAATTTTGTTTTATATTTATAGTTCTCCATGCATTGTGTTGTATCTTCCAGGTTTTCTTTTTTTTTTTATGTTTGATTCTCTAAGAGCTCGCTTTCATTTTGGAGGTTTTCCCCACATATCTGTGGTTGTTGCCTATCTATATTTGAGAACCACTCAGAAGCTCTATGTACATGAGCATGCCTTCTCATTTGGTGATCTGGACTTTTCATTAAAGTGGCATCCAAATTTCAATATATTATAAATCTTTTTCTCTGGTGTCATTGAGCTTCTCCAAAGAATAGGAGAGGTGGGAGGAGCCGTAATCTTCTGGATGTAGGTGCACATGCACATAAGTGTGAGAGAATGTATGTTGGAGGAGTATCCAATGATGTACTATATTATTATCTAATTCTCTGTTTTCTGCCCCACTACTTAATCTGCCTCCACAGCTCCTTGTGCTCCAAGGCCTTATTTTTTCTGGGGTCTGTACCTAAAATTAGCTTATTTCCATTTGGTCTCTTCTTCCACAGTATGCAGGTTGTGCCTCAGTTTCCCTGATCAGTTATCACTCCTTCATCTTTTCAAGTTTATATAAATTTGATGAATTCTCTTGAGTGTTTTGGTCTCCCCTCCTTTTCTCTTTCTTAGTTCTTGTATGTTTATGCCTTTAAAAAATTCCTTTATTCTAATTTTAATGTGGTTTTGGGAGGAAGAGATTGAAAGAAACTTATGAGGTCAATCAGCCATTTTTCAGAAATATTTTAAACCTGTGTTGCCACTTCATCTATTGTGCTTATTTGATTTTCCTAAAGTGATAGAAATGATTCCTTTTGATGTGTAAAACTATAGCTAAGAGCCTTTAACTTATAACGCCCTTTTTATTTAGGAGCATATTATATTGAACATAGCATAGCATATAAATTAACCTGTCCATGTTAAGAGAATGATTTAACTGATGGCAGTGAACAGCAGTAATCTACATTCAGTTCCATTACTATATAGCCTTGAAGATTTTTGTTTTAAAGGCATTACCTCTGAACTTCCTCTAGAAGGCCTTCTCCAACTCCATAGATTTGTTAAAATATCCCTCCTCATTCTGTATTCCCAGATGATGATGTTTTGCAATTGTTTGCTAATTGTCTGCCCTGCTTTTCTTAGCCTTTGAAGAAGAGGCATTGTGTTGGTCTTGATCACCTTTATATCATCATTGCCTGGTATGGGGCCTAACCCTGGTAGATAAGCAATAAATATTTGTTGAATGAGTAAGCCCGTACTCAATATTTGCATGGGGCATACACATTGAAAAGGCACAACCACATTCTGTGAGAATTAATAGTTTAGTATTTTGTTCAGCTAAAGTAGTTATTTATAGCATTAGAATTTGGAAGATTTCAGTCAAGGTCAAAATTCCAGGCTCTGGGAAACTGAATCACATGACACTGTTTATTTTAATTGTGTAAGTTTGGCTTGCCAAAATTTTCCAGTTAACATGGCCCTGTTAATATTATGAAGAGATGTTGACAAATTCTTTTTAGAACCTTACAGTTTAGTTTTAAAGCATTATTTTTACCAGTGGAAAAAAATTTTGTTCTATACCTACCTTTTTCTTTCAGGCCCAGAATAAAAAAAAAGCATCTGCTAGAGTGCTTAACACACTGAAATCCAATATTTTACTTATTATACAGAATACATGATCTAGTGTATGATTTGTTCATCTTAAGCTTTAAGTAACTTAGTTTTACTCTCAAGCGGAAAAGAGAACAATATTTGTACATTTCTATAATAATTGCCAGTAATCATACATTTTTAAGTTTCTTTCACTTTATATCTTTCTCAACCTCTCTTTAAGGCAGTACATTTTGAGACATGAGGTTATGCTTATTTTTTCCATAATACTGAAGAATTTGCCAGATGTGTAAATATAGAAAAATCCTATTTTTTTATAGAGTGAGAGAAATCACATAGATGTGAAATTGAAGAGAGGTTAATTCAGTGTAGAATAACATTGTTGTAAAGAAGCTAAACTAGGAGATCCCTTCTTTTGGTTTTCTGAATCATTCTGTGACAATTAAATTCACCAGATTCTACCCACATCCTTTCTAGTGGCCTGACCATGTTGTAGATTCACATACAACAATTTGAGTTTAGATTGTTTTCTAAGTAAATTACAAAATAAAATGTGAATGAATTTGGAAATAATAGTACTTTCTGGTTGTACAAAACTAGGAGTTATAAACATTCATACACCTTTTGTCTGGGCTGCAATAATTGTGGATGTCCTTTTCAGATTCACATAAGGATATCAGGAAATGAAACTGTCATGATCTCGAACTTAAATTAAAAAAAAAAACTCTCTGATACTGGTTGCACAACTCTGAATATATTAAAAACTATTGAATTGTATGCTTTAAAAAAAATACTCATAGTAATTCTCTTCCAAGACTTAGAAATTGTGCAGTAATGCATAGTAATCAGTTTCAATGAAGGTATATAACAGTTTTTTTTTTTTTTTTTTTTTAGAAATTGTGCAGTAATGCATAGTAATCAGTTTCAATGAAGGTATATAACAGTTTTTTTTTTTTTTTTTGGTTTATATAATCACATTTAAAAAGTAAATAATAAAAACACTGAATTACATTTTGAATCGGAATTTAGGTAATCGTATTTGGTTTTAATGTGACTTGCTAATTGATTCTCACATTCTCACATATAATTTTGAGCTAGACTGTTTATGAGTGCTAATTAACGTAAAATGTAGCTGCCCTCATTGATTTAATATATAATTTATCTTTAATAATTTTTGAGAAATGGATGCCATTTTCTACCTAAAGATTAAAGAAGACATTGGAATAGTTAAAACCATTACATTAATCCTAAATTTGTGAAGTTTCTTTGAGGGAGGTTCCATTCATCCTCCTTATAGCACATAAGCCTTGTATCTAATGCAATTTTAATAAATTCTTATTTAATGAGCAAATGAATTCTAAATCCAGAAATAAATTATAATATTTTTATTATTACTGTTCTTTAGAAATCTTGCTTTTACAAAATCATCTCATCCGTGCAAATATCCATTGGACTTTAGAGAATAGGAGATCATCTAAATGTTTTAATAGAGGATGTATTCCTCATTGTGTTATCTGTGAAGACTAATGATTGGACACTGAGTCATAACATTAGTAGTAGATGCAAATTTATTAACTAATTACAGTTTCATGAGATAGGAGCTGCAGTGTTCATGCATTTTTATTTTCCTCTTCTAAGCATATGAGAAGACGGCAAATTCATTCTCTTTTGGTATTAAATGCTAAAAACATTAAATTAATGTTTTTTTAAAAATTATTTTGAAATAGTTACACGTGTAAAATTTGTTGACCACCCAATTCCCATACCAGTTTTCAAAAGTGGCTTAGTTGCCATCAGTGTAGCAGTTCTGTCAGCAAATGGCTCCTTTAATCCCTTTCCCCTCCAGTTTCTCTTTTAAATAATACACATTATGTTAATGGTCCTTAATATGTTGAAGAATATTATCTTTTCTGGTTCTGGAAAGGATTAAGGAAGATCATATGTGTTTGAGTACATAAGTCTTTCTAAAGGATTAATGTTTTTTAAGACTTATATGTTAAGTAGTTTCTTTCAGTTTCATTGCCATAAAATCAAGATTTCCATATCACATCCCACTTGGAAACAATAAACTTATCCATCCATTCATAGATTTATTTGTTTATTCAAATACTTTATTCAAAAAATATTTATTGAAGTGTAGTAGGTACCAGGGATTTAATAGTGGACAAAATAAAATTCATGTTCTTTTGCACTTTACAATCTACTGAGGATACAGAATAATTATAATGCAATATGGAAAAGTGATACGATGGGAAAAGCATAGTATACCATGGGATCATGGAGGAAGAACATATAACCCAGACTTGGGACCTTCCTTAAATGTGCCTTCCTGAAGGAAGTAACATCTAAGCAGAGACTTGAAGGATGAGTAGGAATTATTAGATGAAGAGGGAGCTGGGGGGCATGGGGTGAAGAAATGTATTCCAGGTGGAGAGAAAAACATGAGAACAAGCATATTATGTTTTCAGAGCTGAAAGAAGGTCACTGTGGATGTATAACAGAGAATTTGAGGCAAGAGAGATCGGACTTCAGAAGATAATCAGGAATAATAAGGAAGTATTGACAGATTTTTAGGCATGAGGATACTATACAATCAAATTTGTGTTTTAGGAATATCACTTTGACTGGATGAGAAGTAGAGGGAGGGATATAATACTGAAAAGTAGGAGGCCAGGTGAGATGCTATTGCTTCTTAGAATGTTAGATTCTCATATTCTCTATATTTTAATTTAATAAAAAGGACACATCAAGCAGTTTTTAACCATAATATTTCTTTGGACAGGAGATAGTTTTGGCTTACTAGGGAAATGGCAGTAAAGTAGTGAGAAGTTGCTGGATTGTTGAGAGATTAAGGATCAACACAATTGGTATTAGATTTTAGGGATGATGGGAATAGAAGAATGTAGGATGATATTCAAATTTTCATCTTGGGTGACTGGGTGGATTGTGCAGAAGTTCACTGATACTGGGTTCTCAGGAGAAAATAAAAATGGTTGGAGGTAGTGGGCATGAATGATGAGTTTTTAACTTGTATAATGGATCAAGGTGTGTTTTAGACACCTAAAGGGAAATTTCCCAGTGAATACATAGGATGGAAGCTCAGGACGGAAATCTGTACTATAGAAATAGACTGGGAATCATCAAGTGTTAAAAATCTTAAGAATGGATGACATTGTTCAGAATATGTAGAACAAGAAAGCAACTAGAGAGAGCGCCCTGGCCAGCATCAATGATTTAAAAGGAATGGAACCCTGCAAAAAGTTGAGAAGTAAGGTCCAGACAGGTAAAAGAAAGCCAGGAGAGTCATGGAAGCCAACTAAAGTTAGTGCTTCAAATACAAAGTAGTCAGTTACAGTGAACACGACCAGAGGAGGTCAACTAAGATGAGAAACAGAAAGTGTTGCATTTAGCAATAAGAAGGTCATGGTGGTCTTGGTGAGATCTTGGAAGTGAAATCAGATTATAGTTGGATAAGCTGAGAGTAAAGGTAAAGAAAAAGTGAGGCAGACAAGATAAGTGACAACTTTTTCATGAAGGGGAGGTGAGAGGGCAGTAGCTTAAGGAACACAGTACCGATTATTTTTTTTTAAGATGGAAGACTCTAAAATATGTTTAAATGCTGAAGGACATGAGGAGGAACACTAAACCCAAAAGAAAGAGAGGATAATGACTTGTCAAAGATCCAGGTAGAAATAGAAGATGAAAGTTAAAAGCACGAAGGAAGAGTTTAATCTTAGATAATAGGAGTGATGCCATTTTCAGTGTAATCAGAGGAAAGGACAGGAGGAGACAGACAGTGTACATGTTTATTGGCAGGTAGTTGAAGGAGTTCTTGCCTGATGACTTTTATTTTCTCTGCGAAATAGAAGGTGATGTCATCTTCTGAGAGCAATATAATAGAAATTTGTGGAGTAACCATGATAGAGATTTGGGGGAGAGTAAAGGATTCAAATATTTAAAAAGAAACTAGAAAATCATGAAGTCTTTTAATTTGCTTCTGTTTTGTATTTGCAAGATTTAATATGAGTTTTTAAATGACAAAATGAATTTTTAACCTGAAAATGAAATGTAGAAGTTTTTTAATGAATATTTTTACATAGTCACAACTTTTGCTGTCCTAATTCTTGTTTATGTTATCCCTTTTTTTGAGATGTATAAACCTTAGTAATAAGTTCTAATTAGCACTTTCTTTACTCATGCTATAACATTTAACTTACATAGGAAATACACCAAATTTATACTATAGATTTTATTCTTTTGTTTAAATTTGATAGGCGAATTTGATAGGTGAATATTTGTTCTCATTGATCTTTTCTAATTGTTGTGCCAAACACAGGAATATGAGAACTTTGTTTTGTGTGGTTGTAAACACTCTTGTGTTGGAGAAAAGTGTGTTTTAAAAGAATTAAACAAGTGCTATTGATGGCACTATTTATCTAGCATTAAAGAAAATGCGTAGTTATTTGTGTACTAAACGGAATTTTCTAAGTATATTGCTTTTTCCACTTTCCTCTTTCTGTAACCCTTATTTCTTTATTCTCTAATGTATTGATAGATTATATAAATTAAGTAAAATATGGAACTTTAGTACTGTATCATTTAATTGACTAGCATAGTGAGCATTTGCTCATTAAAGATTTTTTTTTCCAATTTGGAAAAATAGAATCTATGTTTTCCACTTTTTTTCTTCATTCACTAAATTGACTTTTAACCATTTTAATACTCAACCCCATCTCCAGAATTTAGAATACAGAAAGTATATATAAAAGAATTTCAAATAATTCATTTTTTTGTGTGTGCTTTCTGATAAGGATGATATCTATCCAATTGATAAATATTGAATAGGTGAGATATTTGGATTATCCCTTTCCCTGGAAGGGATATAATGGATTATTCAAACTGCTTGCTACAATTCAAAGTGAATTTTTTCTAACAGGCTTCATGCCATCAGAAAGGCTCTCATAGGTTAGGTGTAGTTTAAGCTAGCTTCAATGCGTTGAATTAGTTCTATTTAAATAGGATTATCTAAACTTATTCCAACCACTTTAAATTATTCTTGCAAATCTAAAGATAAGAATATGATTTATAATGCTCCATTTACATATAAGAACATTCAGTAATATCTTTAGGAGATTTTAAAATATTACTGCCGTCAAGCTCAATGATGGAATCCTAAGGACAATAATAGGCAGTGTTTGGACTGGGATTTGTGGTGAAAAAAGATCAGTGTGACTCCTACTTTCCCTCCTTTCACCATTCAGTCTTTGTTGTCACATGGCGTCCTCCAGACTGCTTCCTATCCAAGTAAATGGGTCAGCAGGATTTGATGTCATAGTAAAGAATACAGTTTTAGTAACCTTTTGGTCCAGCATTGTGCATATGCGCTATCACACATGCCTGTCAAGTTCTTGTCTGCTCTGTCAGGCCTGATGAGTACCTGATCATCATAAAAGTCGGGTAAGCATTTTGATCAAGTCTGTAACACCAACTTAGTCAAAGTCAAGACATTATGTTTAGGTAGTTGGGTTAAAATTTATACTTCATAGCTTGATCTAATATTCTAAATTTTATTAGTCAAAAGTACAAATACTAGGTGCTGTTGTGAACTAAATATTTATCAAAAATATTATACATATATATCACAAAATAATTAAAATATGGAACTTATCCTGAATTATCAAAGTAGTTATTTCTTTTAAATTTGTATAAAACTGCAGGCAGATTTCACAAGGCTCCTGCCATTTTCTGGCAAATTATAGGAGAGTAGAACTTTGTGTCTTTAGTCTTCCACCCAAACCCCTTATGCAACAGAATTTGGAACATGGATAAAGGTATAAATTGAGCTGAACATCGATCTTTAGTAGAATGGTGAAAATTGGAAGAACATGGAGGGATTATCTGAATGTTATTTATGTAAGGTAAGTTACTCAGGTAGGGGTATATTATTTGATTACAGGCTGATAGAGAAGTTCTAGAAACATGTCTCCAATATTTTCGTGATATATTTTATTCAAGAAATGTTCCCTTAGGATCTACAGAGAAAGGGGCATTCTTAAATGTACTACATAATAAAAGTATCTGCAGTCGTGCTTTCTTAGTTTTTAGGAGAGCAAAGTGGCTCTCTAGAGAGTTTAATTCCTTTAGAAAAACAAGATACTTGGAAATGAGGGGTCAGAGGCACCTAGCCTAAAAAAACTGGTAAAGGAGCTGTGATATTCCCACCGATTGGCTTACAGCACTACATCTTAGCTTAAAAACAGTTTTGATCTTCACATAATTGTTTAGCTTTTGCTTGGGAAAATATAGATTCTCCTCCCTTTCCTTTCCCTCATGTCTATAATGATCTCCTCTCCCATAACTACTTCTGACTGCCCTCTATAATGCTTTAAGCTCAGGGATTAAAGTTGTTATAGAAATAACATAGGTCGAAATAAGTGAAACAGGGTGTAATGAAGACCAGTTGGCCTGGGGTCAGGAAAAGTGAGTCAAGATAATGACTTTGCCTTTACTTATTTGTGCCCTGTTTGGCTGAGTTGGCACCTTTTAATTGGCCTTCCAGGAAGTCTCGGAGGAAAGGAAAAAAAAAAAAAAACACCTTTCGTTTACATTTCACTGGCCAAAATTTAGTCAGTTAAATCAATCTAACTGCAACAAAGCCTGAGAACTGTAACCTTTCTTAGGTGTTTTATTATGCCTAGCTAAAAATCAAAGTTCTCTTTCTAAGTAGAAACTAAAGAACAAGTAATGGGTTATCTATCAGTCTTTGTTAGGTTTGAAGTATATTGTGTTGGGAAAATGGCTTTTAAATGAAATGAAAATGCTCATAAATGAATTATAGGATGCCCATTTAATAAAATGAATGGTTAAGATTTCCGATTCTAGCAATACAGCATATTACATAATCTGTCATAAAAACCTTTTAAACATCTTTTAAATACCGTACTGTACTTATAATAAATTAAGAAAAATTGCCAGGGGCAGAAATAAAGAGGAAACTAATAATAAAACAGTGTGAGCTCTGGCTTACTTGAGGGAATGATGGTTCATTATTCATGTTCTAGGAACTTGAATTAATGCCTGTGTTGGGGAAGGAGACAAGACCTTCCTAAAGCCAGAGAGAATGGACTAGAAAGAAATCAAAAGAATGGACTAGAAAAAAATCCCCCCAGTACAAGTTGATGACAGGGAAGTTTGAAGATGTCTGCCTGGGCTCTAGGTAGAAAAAAGGACTCACCTGAGAAAGCATAAACATGGTCCCAAACTACTTCACATGGATTCAGAGTTAGAACTTGTATTACCCATGCAAAGAAAAACCTGATGGTGCTGCTAGAATTAAATGTAAAACTTCTTTGGAGGGAAATGCCCTGAACATGGGCCCTTTGTAAATCCTACAGATAAGATTTAGAAGAGGATACTTGATAATCCAAAAGCACAAAAATATATGAAGTTTTATGAAAGAGTCAGCAAACTGATTAGATTCCTAACAACATAATAATAGGATAATTTAGTTGAGGCTATAAATTAAGTATATTCAAAATGATTAAATACATAATGAAAAATCAGTATGAAAAAGAATAGGTAAGTTATAATAAAGAATAAAATAGAAATTCTGGAAATGTAAAATATGGTCATTGGATGTTGGATAGGTTAGGCAGAAGAGAAAACATAAATGAAGAGGCAGTAATCTAGAAGGTAATATTGAGGAAACTACAGAGAATGTAATACACTTCTAAAGAAATGGCAGATATTGAGGAGCGTTTACAAGATGTGGAAAACAGACTGAGAAGGTCTAAAATTCATCAATTAGGGGTTACAGACTAGGAGAATAGAGAGGGGCAATATTCTACGAGATTATGGCTGACCAGTTCCCAGAAAGGCAAAAAGACATTACTCTTCAGATTTGAGAAGTATAAATGGTCCTGAGCATGATAAATAAAAATAAATATGTATTTAGTCAGACTATAGTGAAACTATAAAATCAACTAGAAAGAGAAACAAAGCAGATTTCCACAAAGGGATAGCTGTTGGCCTGATTGAAGGCTAATCTGTGGCAATGGATAGAAACAAGTAGAATGTATCTTCAAAACGCTGAGAGAAAATAACTGCCAACATAGATTTCTATACCTAGGTAAATTATCATTTAAGAATGAGGTTAAAATACATTTATTTTCGTAAGACTGAGAGAGTTTACCAGTCTCTGATCATCATTAAAAGGACTATTAAAGAGTGGACATCAGGAAGAAATGAACATAAAAAGAAGGGTGAAATTCGAGAAGAAATGGTAAATGAAGAAATCGGTAAAAATGGGGTCATTCTTAAACAGTGACTACATATTACAACAATAATCATTATTTTGAAAGGAGTTAAACTAAGGTGGTTCTCAAATATTGAACAACAATGTATGTAAGACAATAGTGCTTGATTATAGTTAAAGTGCTATTTTGGGGGTAAATAATAGGATGCTTACTTCATGGCATAATAATTTAGGATTAGAGTCCTAAATGTGATAAGTAAAACTTTAAGATATTCAGAGGAGAGAATATGTGAAAATAAAATGTTGACCCTATAAGGGGGAGGATTTTCAAAACAAGACAAAAAGCACAATCTAGGATGCTGCTACATTTCACTTCATTAAAACAAAAATATCTAATAAACAAAGAAGTCTTAGAATGTAAGTGGATACTTACAATAGTATTATAGAGAAATACTTTTTACTAATTATAATGTCTGCCTGGGCTCTAATTATAAAGAAATACTTTTATAATCAGAACAAGGCACGATTTCTTACCAATTAGATTGGTAAAATTAAAAATACTGACAATAATGTTAGCAGTGAAATAGAGCAACAAACATTGTAATGCTCTGGTGGTAGGGTACACATTTTTGGAAAATAGGTTAATTATGTGTTAAATTGAAGATTCATATGCCTTGTAACCCAGAAATGCTATCTAGGTATACACCCCCGAGAAAACGAAACATGTGCACAAGGAGACATGTTTAACAATCCTTTTACATGTCTCTGATACCTCCATTTCTCATCTTCACAAAAGCTATTCCAAACGTTGTGCTCCACTGTACCTGCAGCACACCCCACCTTGCCCTCCCTGTCTCATGCAAATGACCTCCATTTTGGATTTGGGAGTAAATTTATAATATGTAAAGCCTAGCTTAGGTTATCAAGGAAGTAATTAGATTAAAAAAAGAGAGGTGGTCCTGACTGACCCTAGGGCACTATGTAGATAAAAAGTATGAGCAAAATTATCAAGAGAGAACTGCCAGAGGAGTAGAAAGAAAATCAAGAAATTGTGGTCTTGGAAACCCGAGAAAAATTATTTCAAGGAAAAGAGAGTTATCAACTGTGTCAGATGCTATAAGATGAAAACTGAGAATTGACCTTAGAATTTAGATACAAGGTCATCAGTGACCCTGACAAGCAATATTAGTGGAGTGGTAGAGGGGAGAACCTGCTGAAGTAAAGAAATCAGAGACAGGAAATATAAGCAGCTCTCTCCAGTAGCCTTGTAAAGAGCAGGAGAAAAATGGTATGAAGAACCCTATAATATAAGCTACAATAATAATTCAAGTGGAGATTTTAAGATCATAAATGGTCTGTTACTCTTTTTTTTTCCTCTCTTTTCTTTTACAACTTTCTTTTCCTATTTGATCTCAGTCAGGGAAATAATATTGGCTAGTCTGCAGCTGTGTGTTTCCATGTCGATACATTTACTAACCATCAAAACGTTTCAGCTAGAATACTTCGAGATTTTCCCACACTGGGAATTTGATGTTTAACCTTTCCACCACCCAACAAGGAAAGAAAATGTTACCCCTTTTATCTTCTTGGAAGCATTTAAATAAGCCTAAAGCCATTTGAGAAAGGGCAAGAGTAATATTTCCATGAACATCTTTTTACCTAGATTAAAAATGTGAATAAAATCTCATGCATATCTCATAAGAGTCTTGTTCAGAAAATATAAAATAAAAATTCAAATTTAAAAGATATGTGCTCTTTTGTTTTATAAATTTGTTGGTACAGTTGCCAACGTCAAGTAGGGTGTAATACCAAATTCTCAACTTCCTACATGTAGTCAAGTAAATTTTCTGTTATTATTTATTTTAAAAACTTAGTGTTGATTTGATTTAATATAAAACAAATTTTTTTTAAAGAAACTAGTAAGAATGAATAACCAAAATAATTGGTTAATTGGTTAATACAAATGGTTTTTATTTTTTATTCTTCCATTCTGCATTCTCATGTTTCTTTCTCAGCTGTTTAAGGTAATGCATTATGCAGTGTTTAGATAATTGATATAATTGTTTCAAGTTACCTCTTTAGGGTATTATCAGCTTGTAGGCATCAGTTTCTCTAACTGTCAAGTAGTGAATCCTTTATCTGGCATTTAATCTTGCCTTCCTGGGAAAACCAGAACTTACTACAGAGTAAATTTTCAAATTGCTGACCTGAAGTAACATGAGACTGTGTCTTGGCAGTGAACCTTTGCTTTCTGTTATTCTTAGGAAGGATAATGATGTACTCTGTTGCCTGAAGGCCCTAGTTTTACTACCTTAAGAAGTAACATCTAAATACTAGTTACAAAGGTCTTAGTTTGGAAATTCCAGAGAATATAATTGCATTGACACATATTTTTATTTCTCGTGGAAAGATGAGGTAATTTAAAAAAATGTAACTTTTATCATTTCTACCACTTCTTAGAAGCCACCCATCTTACTTATGTCAGCATGACTTACAGGATCCACATTTACCTGAAAATGATCATTACTTATTTTTATGAATAAATTATGTATGTTATTTTATACATATGTTTGAAATTTTTATTTCTATGAAATTCTCTGTTTTTATAAGTAAGGAATAGAGCTTTTTGAAGCTAAAAAGAAAATTCCCTAAACATCTTTTGGCAAACTTGAAAAGATTTGTTATGTAATTCTCATAAAATAATTTCCTAGAAGGTGTAAAGTGTACTTTCTTAGAAGGAGTAAAATGAAAAGGTGAATTTAAATTCTCTTCTACCTTTAGATTTCTATGATTTTATTTGTCTGCTGAGTGGCCTTGCACTTACAATTAATATAATTTATATGCCAACTCTGAGACCCATGCTTGGATAATTTTTAATAGCAGTTTTACAACATCTTTTTGATATGAAAAATTCTATTTAGTCAATTACTGTTCAGCCTCCCATAGATACCATGGGTAGGTCTGTGAGGTGGAACAGAAAACTTCTGTTTACACTTGACGTCTCTCAGTATTCAAGGATGGAGGACAAGACCTTATCTTCTCTTAATCTCACTACAGTGTTTTATGAAAAGGTCAGAGTTACAGAAGCATTTTGCCAAATTTGGAAAAACAAAGCTAGGAGAGTGCAAGTGCAAACGACATTAAATTTTCAAGTGAATATTAGCTGTTTTTAAGACTTTGGAAAGAGAAATACAATATGCAGAGGATAAAAATGTGTGGAACTGTCAATCTAAGGGAATCACAGTAGTTTAGTATTTCCTGAAAAATTGATGAAGGTGATTTAGAAGTCTTATGTCCCATGAGGCTGCAGAGGTGGTTTGTTTTGGAAGTGGATCTCTTTAAGACTTTGTTAAACATACTATATATAATTCAAATGTTTTTCTTCCTAGTCTTTTATATTCCATGAGTCCTTGATGTTGTCACTAAAAGTTGGTGTGACAGACCATAATCTCTTCTCTTCTCCCATAATAGTTAGGACCGTTGATGCCCAGTTCTTCATTTTTCATCATCCCTTGCACTTAAGTATGGCCATGTGACTAACTTCTCTTCAATTGAATGTGAGCAGAAGTGAGTTATACCACTTCTAGGCCTGGCATATAAATGCTTTTCACATGAACTTCTTCTGTGCTGTACCCACCCACCTTCGTTAACAATGGCAGTCATCATCACTCTGAGTCTCTGAATAACTATGTGAAACAGAACTCCCTAATCCCACCCCAACTCCAGTCCTCCTTGGACTTTTATGAAAGAGAAATTGACACACTTTTATTGTGTTTGATCCGTTACATTTGAGGTATTTACCCTACCCTGTCGAATATAATAGAGAAAGAATTAATCGGTGAAGGCTTTGATTATTGAGAAGGGAAATTATTATTTTTTGTTTATTTTTAATTTTTTTTATTAAAGTATAGTTGGCATACAATGTTATATTAGTTTTAGGTGTACAACCTAGTGATTTGACATTATTATATACCTTATGATCACCAAACTAATTCTAGTAACCATCTGTCACCATGCGAAGTTATCACAGTGTTATCGACTATATTCCCCTTTACCTTTTTTCACCTATATCCCCACAGACCTCCCCTTTGGCAACCATCAGTTTGTTTTCTGTTTCTATGAGTCTATTTTTGTTGTGTTTGGTTTTGTTAAATTATACATATAAATGAAATCATGTGTTATTTGTCCTCTGTTCTGACTTATTTCACTTGGCGTAATACCTCTAGGTCCATCCACATTGTCACAAGTGGCAGGATTTCATTCTTTTTTATTGCTGAGTAACAGTCCATGGTTTATATGTATGGATGGATGGATGGATGGATGGATGTGTGTGTGTGTACACCACATCTTTATCCATTCATGTAACGATGGAGGGAAATGATCGTTTTTTGATGAAGGAGAATTAAATTTTTAGCTGGTCTTCTCTATTCTCCTGGAATAAGAGTTCACTTGACCACCCACCCATAGATTCAACCTCACCATAGACCCTAAGACCAACTGGAGAATATAAGGAGCTTCAGATTACTGGCAAATTGGCCACTTTTGGCATTGTTAATGTAACAGACCCCTATGACTGAGCTATGGATTCCTATCTTATACACCAGTGACTTTATGCCAATATCCAACAGACTACATTGCTTTTTTCTAAACTGAGGCTCTGCTTGACTTGGTCAGCTCATCTCTTTGAATAATAGACTTCAGCCAATTTGCCTGCTGCCTGAACTTCTTTATATCACCTGTATTCCCTGCTGAGATTCACAGCCTGTCTTGTACTTGGTTCAGGATGGTGCCAAATAAATCATATGCTACATCTCCTATACCTTTCCTGTTCTCGCTTCTTGTTCCCTCCATTGCTGCCCCCTCCTGCAATTTTCCATGTAGCCAAAAGGATAATCTACCAAATTTGAGTCTCTTTGAAATCCTATTTGTGTTTGTCTTTTTCTTCAGCAATAACCAAGGACCTCCTTCTATATTGTAACTCCCAGTCTTCACTCACATTTGAAAAGCTGTATTTTCCTCTTTCTGGCCTTCCCTAATTCCTATACTGATAGAATTCTTACCAGGTATACTGTCCATTTGTTCTTGTAATTCCTGTAGTCAAAGTTAGAAGAATTTATGAATTACATTAATCTTTTTTAGAAAGATATTATAGAAGCAAAAACTACTCATTATTGTAGAAAAGAATTGGTAATATGTAACTGAAAGAAGCCTACTGAAGTAATATGTAGCTCATAACATTATAATTACTTAAAATTTGAAGTACATAGAATACTCTTTTAAAATATAAATATGAAAAAAAGAAGAAATCAAAATATTCAGTTTTTATATGTTGTAATCATTTGGGAGGATTGCCTAAGAGTTGAGTGCTCCAGATTTCAAGACTTAAGCCATAAGTTACTTTTGTTCTACTTAAGAAGAGATTCATTTTTCCAGAATTTTTACTCCATTAAAATAATAATCAGTCAAACTAAAAAATAAAACCCATAAGCTTTATTACAGTGGCCAAACTTAAACCATTACCAACATTAGTTTTGAAGATGATATGTTTGGACAATTTTTAAAAAAGATGCACATAAGTTATAATGTGGTATCTTTCTCACTAAAGCTTTAGATTTTCTTTGATTATCTCAATCTAAACTCCTAGTTTGGAATCAGAAGTCTCACTTCTGGTTTTCCTTAGATATGCCAGACACTGTGTTTATAACTAGTTAAATTCTTATAAAAGTAATAAATATTGCCCCTCTCAAGGATTTCCTGGTTAAATAGCAGAGACAGATATGTGAACAGGTAAGTGCAACCCAGTGTGAACGGGGAAGGGAGAGCAAATGATATAATAGGGATATATAAAGAAAATAACTAGGATGTATCCAAGGTACAGTGTTGACTCAGGGACAATGTATTGTCAAAGTCTAAGATATATTATTACAAGGGATGTGATTAATTAGGATTGATTTGGAGCAGTATTTTATACAGTAGAGAGGACGTGGCAGCAGAATTTTTCTGACGGGTAGCCTTCCTGAGAGTGTATGTAGAAGAATCACATAGACCATGTGATATGGAGCAAAGATTCATCTCCTTGGCAAATAGTTGCAAAGATATCAAGGCTCACTTTAGAGAAATCGAAAAGCTAAGCTGAAAACTGAAGTTGACCTAAAATATTGCTGGAGCTGGCCATGGCTCAGAGGCATTACAATTCCCTGAGCTCATCCCAGGCACAGAATGAAATTAGATTCGTTTTTGTTTTTATCAACAGGTTAGGACTAGACTTTGATTAGGATTAGTTTAGTTTCAAGGTTTCATGAAGTTCTAGCAGTAGACAGGAAGTCAAGGACACTTTCAGTATCAGAGTTCTCACAATAAAAATTGGTTATAAAAACCAGGGAAAACATGAATTCAAGGTACAGATAATATTTATTATATTCAATCTCTAAGAATTTTTAATTAGAGCAAATTTTTAACATCGATAATTAATAAGCTATACTCCATGGTTTGGTGTGCTACTTATTGCCTAACAAAAATTATGTTTCTGTCTTCCTGCATTTAAGAGCTTCCTCAGTGGTTCTGCTGATGATAACAAAAACAAAACAAAAAAGGGAAGGCAAGAGTACATGCAGAGGAAGAATTTCACCTTATAATAGGCCATTTTAAAGAGGCATTTCCAGAAAAGATAGAATGTGGAAACTTTGTGTTGTGTTTTCTTTGGAGAGATTATTTCTTAGAAGCTAAGCCAGTCCTCAGCTCCATCTATGCTTCTGCTACCCTCCAGCTTCTTAGAGAGACTACTTCTCTTTATAGCCATTATAAGCTTAAAGGTTTTCTCTTTAATATTTCTTAATAATTTAAAGGCTGTCACCTCCTCAACTTGCCAAGTAAGTTTTTTTTTTTTTTAATTTGACTGTCAACCTATAGAAATGAAGATGACTTCTCTAACTCCTGTCAGTTTCTTCCCTGTGGTTCACAAATGATCTAGTTATACTTTATCAGTTTTGAAAGGCTTATTTTTAATAAGCCTTTAATAATATTGAATTAATAATAAAGATTTTCATTTTAGCAATTAATGTTTTAACAACTACCTGGTTATAATTTAGTTTTTTGACTTTCAGTTTAGCTTTCCCATTCACTATAGGTTTTATACTTACTGATGAGTTTTTACTATATGGGCAATTTGTGACCAAAAAGTATCATTTACTGAGACAATTTATATTACTGAAAGATGTTTAGGTTAATTCTAGACTTCAGAAATCAACTTAAAATATGTATTGGGTTTAGGTAAGCAAAAAAGGTCTTAAATAAAGTAGATCAGCTAGTGAGTATAGGTGTCCTTAACCTGCTCCTTGTAACATAAGGATTATACCCACAGATGTGCCATTGTGCTCGAGAGAAATGGCTGTGCGTATTTGGCTTTTATTTTTTAAGCCTTAGAATATTAATATACTATGAGATCATTAGACTACCAGGAGGTTTAGTAAACTGGTTTGAATATCAGTTTCCACCCTTATTTATTGATTCTTGTTCCTGAACGTTCTTAACAGTGAATATTAAAACTTCAGAAGGTTTAAATTTTCAAACTTGAGAAAGTTCAGAAGCACTGGCCTGATGCTTTCCCTTTCCACAGAGATTGTCGTAGATCAGATCAGGTATCCTCAGCTCAACTTCATGGACTGCTGCTCCATGTCTACCTCCTGAACACTGTAAAGTTTACTTGGTTAGAACTGTACCACAGTAAAAAAAAAAAAAAAAAATTCTTTGTGTCTTTAGATCATAAGAAAATAGTCTATTTGTAAGTTATAGAGAAAGAATCATGTGGGCTATGGAAAAATTTGAAAGTAGTGAGGCATGATTAAACCAAGCTTACTTATTCATATTTTTACCTAATCTTCCAGTTGAGTAATTATTTTATAATTGATTCATTTGTATAGAGTAGCACACAAACACCAAGTATATGTTGAGTGAATGAATAAATTCACAATAGCTCTTTAGCCGATGTTAAATATTCATCGTAGAAACTAAAAGTAGTTCAACAATAATGCAAATAATAGAATTTTGTCTAATATCTTTTGAGTTTTTTTGGGGGGGATTTCTATTTATGCTTCTACTTGCCCAACACATTTTAATTTTTGTTAGAGACTTATAATTATGGTCTGTTCTGGTAAAAATGTTAAGAAACAAGGGGACCAAGTGATCTTTTAAGGACAAGTCTAGCTCTAAACTCATTGATTTTCAGTGAACAAAGGAGACTAGGTAAACTCCATTCCTGATTTAAGGTAGAAGATAATTATCAAAACCAATGGCATACATTGCATTTAATGGCACATACATAATTTAATGGTTACATACATAAATCATATTCTTCCCTTTTAGGATATATTTTTTTCTCTGGGGAACAAACCATTTTCAAATTCCTCCCCAGACCTTCCTTTAAGGTTATGCTAAATAGACCTGTGGGCACCACCTAATGCTATTATCAAAAATGATGGGTACTTTTGCTAAAGTGACAATGGGTAGAACTTAGGGAGTGGAGTTTTAATGAAAACCTTTAACTCGCTAGATTTCTTCAGTTACCCATTCTCAGATAGTTAAAGAATACAAACTGTCCTATAGTTCTGCCTGTTTTCTTCTAAGCTCTCTCAGTATAGGATGGTTTAGAGGCAAAAATCACAGGCCATTGCTGTAAAACTTTAGGGAAGTAATAAGTGCTTAAACAAAGGTAGTAGCAGTGGGTGGATGTGAGAAATTAGAGGGAGAATAACAGGCTTTGTTAATTGATTGTTAGTAGAAGTTAAGGAGAGGGAGGAGTTGTGAACTTTAGCTCATAGAAGGTGGATCAAATTCCCAGCTTCAGTAGTCTAGCAGGTTTGGCATGCTGGGACAATTGGTAGACTGTGGTTAAGGAAGGAAAGTTTGATGAGAAAACACCAGCACCTAGTGAGCAGTAATGGCAGCACCAGGTAGTAGAAGTCACAGATCAAGTCCCTATTAGTTCATAGCAGACATAGGTGTTATAGGCAAAAATGTGGTTTAGGATGTTAGACTGAAGCATTGCTGCAGATTATGGTGCAAAAACAGCTTCCCAGTGAGTAGTCCTCCAGGAAGTACACTGGAGAAAAGTCATGATTGACTGGAGGTCACTGAGGCCTAAGGAAATGGCCTAGCATGAAGAAAGCAGGAAAGTAAACTGTGGTCACAGATGAGATTGGTTTCTCTGCTCTGGGAGGAAGAAGAAACTCCTGGGATATATGTGTAGAGGGGACTTAAAATGGTAGACTGATCCTTGAGGAGTATTTAGGGAGATTATTGCCCATTATTGATATTAAGTTGTTCATTGTCTCATTTCTCACCCATGGCAGAGCCAAAACAATTCCTAATACCTGCTATTAATATACTGTGTTATTAATATACTGTTGTGCTAGCTTGTCTCTGGTTACTTTATCTTTCTAAAGTGTCATATTCTTTGTGTCATTGCTCCACCCAAGAATCTCCCTAAATCCATTTATTTTCTGTCAGATTAAATTCCAGTGCTTTAGTCTGGCATTCTGAAATCATTATCAGTTTATCTACCTTCTTCCATGAATGCAAATCCTCTGCTCTAGGAAGATTATGACCATCTTTCAGATATGCTGTGTAAAACTAGAATGTTCATCTCTCTTCCTGACATTAAAATTTGAATCTCCTTCTGAATATTTTCAAGGCTAGTCATTATAATATTGTTTTATGATAGTAAAATACTATGAATCATGTAAATATTCAACCATTTGGAATTTATTGTGTTATTATATAAATGTTTACCATGAAGTATTATGCAGTTATTAAATGTGATCTACTGGACCACTTAGTGACCTGGGAAAATGATCCTGATATACTAATAAGTAAAAAAGATCAGATTACAGAACAGTATTGTATAAACCCATATTTTGTCAAAAAAGAAAACATTATAAATTTTTTAAATTCTGTCTTTTAAATTGTATATAGTAACTATGTATCACTCGTAATCAGGAAAAATTGTTTTATTAAAAAGTAGATTATAGTTCGTTCAGAGAGAAAAATAACAGTGAAAAATTATTGATCTATAGGGCAAGGTCTTGAAATTAAGGAAAACAAGAGACTTCCTTCCTCCCATATACACACTACTAATTCTGCTTATCTGAATCCGAGGTAGAATTCAGAATAACTATCAGTGGTAACTATACTATAAGTGATCTAGAGCTAGCAACTTTAGTTCTAATCTGAACACTACCCCTAAATGGTTTCCTTAGTGGTAACCATAAACAGAACTGTCAGAGTTTCACTTTCTTCTTTTAGAAAATTATTAACTATAGTGAATAGACTTCTAATTAAATAAATAAGCTCATATAGAGAGTGCACAGGAGGCATTCAGCAAGTGTTAGTATTCTCTCTGAAGAAGCTGCTAGCTCAGAAATTTAATGTTCTTCAAGGCTGAAACTGAAGAAATAAATGACAAATTCTTTAAAGTGCCATTTAAAAAACTTAAGGCCCTTAATAATATTTAGTATAAAATCTTTTAAATATGCATTGTATTCATGTGGATAATTTATTTGTAAAAATGATTAAGTTCTACAGAAGACAATATTTTTAAATTTTCATTTACTCTGTTCACTTTTAACATAATTAAAAGCATTTATGTTCTAAAAAGAGATGTTATTTCACACAGTTCAAATTTATTTGCTTTCTTAACTTTAGGTTGCTATTGGCAGAACAGACATTGAGGAGTTAGACCTCTGTGCTACATCTCGGGAAAGGCGATTTCGTTTGTTTGCTTCTCTAGAATGTGAAGGGCAGTTATTCATGACTCCATATGATTTTATTTTGGCTGTTACAACAGATGAGCCCAAACGTAAGTATATTTTTAAAATTATCTTAATATTTTATAAGATTTTTTTCTTATCTCTAGTTTGTAAAGGTGTGAAACAGTATAAATTTTTCAGAACAACTAACCAAGTAATGTGGTATTTTAAAGACATTATGCTATACAGTGTTCCAGACTAATATTTCTTACAAACTCCTACTGATATGGCTTCCCTTTTCAGAAACGTTTGCTGTTTCCACTTTCTTAGTTCATTAAACTTAAACACCACCTTACTCTTGATATTTTTTATAATAGATTCATATTATAAATCCCGGTCAATTTTTACATCTAGCCTGAACAGAGTAATTCAGAGGACTGGCAAGGATTCTGCCTGTATCTCTTTTGTATTTGTCAGGGCTCCTGCGGTGTCAATATAGGCTAATTGTCATGTTTCCATGTGTTAGAGCAGTGGTTCTTAAACATTTTGGCATTATGTACATTCTTGCAAATCTGTTTAATGTCTGACTTAATAAAAGACAGTTGGATTCTCATACCTGCTTTGTATTCAATCTTTTGCAATATGTTTTCATGAAGTATATGAACAAAATATGCCTTACTGATATGAAAGTAGGAAAAGTATGTTGAAATTAGACTTATGTTTAACCTTGGCATTCATTTAGTAGCTTTGAGAACTTTTGTTTCCTCATTTATAAAAATGAAAATATTAACAGCCTCATGAGGTTTTTTTGACGATTGACTGTATCAATTGTGTTTGGTGTAGTACCTGACATAAAATAATCACTTAATAAATGTTACAAGTTATTGTCATCATCATTATCACTTGAACTCATAACGAAGATTAAAAAAATCTTTGATATAATTTTATGGTAACATCAACAAGAAAAAATAGTATATGCTGTGTTAACATTTTCTTGATTATAATTCAGATAAATACAGAGATACACATCTGATTGTCCACGCTAACTTTGTATTTGAAATTGACAAAATTTCTTATTTTACCTACTTAAGTAGAACCTTAAAGGTGAATTTCCCTTCTAGAACTAAAATAAGTAATTATTTTCATATAGCTTTAAATATTATTTTAATTTTAATTTAAAAAATGTACTATTGAAAAATTTCAGACATACATAAAAATATTAAAAATATAAAGAAAATCAACCTAGAGCTTAAGAAATAAAATATATCCAATAGAATTGAAGTCCCTCTTCATCCAAGTTATATTTATATATGCAGTAACTTCATATGAAATAAGGAACTTAGAAAATCAGAAAATCCTTTGAAGAACAATCTTAATGGCTCTTTAGTCTTTATAAAAAAAAAAAAAGCTAATAATACTGAACATGGTTACATATCCGGCAGAATGAATATGTCTTCTGTGAATAATTTACCCTGGAAATCTCATAAACCCTACAAAACTCAAGAGTGTGTCTAACTTCCTCTTTTGATAAATAGCTCTGAACATTGCATAAGAGCATGTGCATGTACTTTTGTACCATTTATTTTTCTTCTTTTCTCACTGCTAATATTTCAAGAGGAACAGAATAATAAATATTATTTACATTGTTCTGTTCATTATAAAAAAGAGATATCTTTAAAAATGAATGTATATAGTATCATAATTAAGGTTAAATGCTGAATTCTACTTTATAGACCTGTGGTTTTAATCACTGATTACATGTTTGCATAAAAACTGTCATGGGTAAAGAAAGGATGTTGTTGCTACAAAAAGAAGAAATCTATCTGCATAAAACAATCAGTTTGCTAAATTTTAGAACATATTTCTTCCTTTTTGATCTTAAAATGACATATTACTTTAAAAAGAGTTACATAGCAAAAAATGCCTATATTATAATGTTGAATTTGATATATTATTTACATTAACTATGGTTACCTATACAGAAATAACCACATTGCCATGTAGAAATATTATTGGTTGTCATTATTATATTGTAGCTGAAATAATTATTTACCAGTTCCTCATGTACCTGCATTAAAGTACTTAATCACATATAAACCTGGAGATAATTCTTGGGCAGTCATTAAATATTCACAGTACTCAAATCTGAGCAAAGGAAATAGCAATAAGATTCACATTTATTTCAATATTATAGATTTATAGTTTTCGAGATCTTCAGTGATGTGAAGAAGAATCAGTAAAAGAAAGTGATCCCTGGTATTTTATTCAACTATAACATTCTTAGAGGAAAAGAATAGAAAACAGGATGTGACTCTCAATCTCACATTGCTTGCTTGCTTCTTCATTTTTCTTAAATTTTTCCCTTTGCCCCTATCCTTTACATTCACCCTCGAAAGACAGGACCTTTGAAATTTAATCAGAAATACTGATATATCAGAGATCATGGCTAACACCTTAAAATTATATTTTTATGTTAATAGTGTATATTCTAGTATGAATATTTAATAAATAATCATTATTTGTGTTTTAAAACTGATAGGATATTTGACATGGAATAAATTAACTAACTTTGTAAATCCAGAAATACCTAAAGTACGATAATGATTATGGAAAATGTGTTTTCTATTCCACTTACATTATTTATTATAAATAGTTTATAGTACATGAAGCAAATACATAACATAGATAAAGTCATATCATAGATCCAAATCTTGTGGTTAAAGAAATTTTGTTTTTTAAATATAAAAGCTTGGTGTTATGAACTATGGTTATAATAGTAACTGAATTTGATATATATTGCATGAAATATTTATTGTCTAATTCTTTTATGTTTGTTTATTACAGTTGCTAAAACGTGGAAATCACTTTCCAAACAGGTAAGTTAAAGCTCTTGGTGTACATATAAATGTACTCTCTTGCACACGCATTCCCGCGCGCGCGCGCGCGCTCTCTCTCTCTCTCTCTCCCCTCCTCTCTCCCTCTGTCCCTCTCTCTCTCCCTCCCTCCCTCCTTCCCTCTCTCTCTCGTTAAATATACATATATATAACATGATGTGTATAATTTTTTCTGCAAATTAAGTCACATAAAATGCCATTTGAAGACGGAGTTCATTGGTAACTCATGTGAATGTAAATTGGTATTTCCACTTTGGAAAACAATTTGGCAGTATCTGCTAAAATAAGATACACATACCCTATACCTGGCAGTTCTGCTCCTGGGTTTAAATTCTACAACAGTATGTGCATAGGTACCTAGTAAAGTTAGACTTGAAAATGCCATGTGATCCAGTAATTTCACTAGTGTATATACTCAGAGAAACTTTCATATATACTGGAGAAGTACTCAAGAATGTCCATAGATTGTTCATGATGGCCAAAAAGACTGATACAATATCAGTAGTAGAACTGACAAATAAGTTTTGATATGTTCATACAGTGAATAATATGTAATAGTAAAAACCCATGAATTATAGCAGTGCTTTAACTAGATGAATCTCAGAAATGTAATGACAAAGTAAGCAATTCAAAAAATATAAAGTATAACTTTATTATAAAGTCCAAAATTGAAGGTAGGAACACTAAGGAATGATAAAAATTCAAGACAGTATCTCTGGGGGAGATGGAGGGGAATATCATCAGTGAGGGTGCAAAGAGGTTTCTAAAGTACTAATTATTTTCTATTTCTTAACAATTTCTAACTTTAAATTTTACATACATTCTTTTTATGCTTTTATATGTATTATAAACTTCAGTATAAAAAGAGGAAATAGTATTAGCATAGCAATCTAAGGAACTTCTTTAACCAGTTAAAGAGAATTCTCCAAAAATCTATAGCAAACATCATATTTACTTGTGAAACTTTGGAGACATTCTCTTTAAAATTAGATGTAATGCAAATAGTCTGCCATCACAACTACTGCTTACTCTTTTCCGACAGTTGTAAGCTAATGTAGTGCATTAATTTGCTCAGGCTGCTATAACAAGTACCACAATCTGGGTGACTTAAACAACAGAAATTTATTTTCTTACAGTTCAGGTCGCATGTCCAAGGTCAAGGTGTTGTCAGGATTGGTTTCTTCTGAGGCCTCTCTCTTTGTCTTGTAGATGGCCATCTTTTCCCTCAGTTTTCTTCACATCTTTCCTCTGTGCATGTCTGTGTCCTAATCTCTTCTTATATGGAAACCATTCTTTTGGATTAGGGCCCACCATAATGGCCTCTATTAATAACCTTAATTGCCTCTTTAAAGGCCCTATATCCAAATGCAGTCACAGTCCGAGGTACTGAAATGTGAATTTGAGATAGACAATTTATCTCAAATGTGAATTTGAGATAGACAATTTATCCTGTAACTTGTGGTATGACCAAAAAAGCAAAAAAGTGAGGATTCTAAGGATTGGAACAGTAGCAAACAATATGAGAGAAAAATGTAAAAATATGTAGATTTCAAATTTATTCAAATTTGATAAAAGTTTAGCAAATGCTGCTAGATATAACATCTGTGAACCAAATTTAATAAAATGTTCCTGCAATAGCAGTTTGAAACTGTACCATTAAATAAGATATATTTTGCAATAGCAACAAAATTATTACTTAGTGTACCTAACAGAGGTACAAGATGTTATTATATGTTTTTAAAAAGACATGAGTAAGCAGAAATATATCATGTTCATGGATGATTCATTTAGAAGAGTAAGGGCTCAAAATTTTCAGAACAGTTCTGTAAAAGAGGAAGGGGAAAAAAATTGAGATGAGAACAGTTGGGCCTGTCTCACTTTAAGATTAATAGTAGAACTATAATGATTAAAATAATGTATCTTCGCAAGAATTTTTTAATCTTAGATCAGTGTAACAGACTACAGAATACAGAAGCAGATTCAGGCATGTATGGGAAGATCTATATAAATCAATGGAGAAAGGGCTGACCTTCAGGTATTAGAACAATAGTTTTCCAACATGGGGCAAATAAAATTAGATTTCCACCTGACCACCATATACAAAAGCAAATTTCAGACGGATTAAGTTCCTATATTTGACAGAAATTTTGAGATATTAGAAGCAAAATGAAGGGCCTGGGGATTTTATTAGATAAGACACATAAAGCAAAACTCAAAGGAAATTATTGGCAAACTTTACTAAGCTAAATATCAGAAACTTTGTCACACCAAAAGACATTGTCAGCAATGTTAAAAGATGTATGACAAATACAAGAATATGTTTGCAATATATTAAAAGAAAAACTTAAGTGTCTTATATAAAACTGCAAATCAATATAGAAAAGATAATCAGTTCAATAAGAAAAAAATAGGCAAACATAGTTAAAGCGGCAGTATATATATATGTAAAGGAGCTCAGCATCACCAGTAATTGGAAATATACATATTAAACCAATGATATAATATTATTTCACACCCATCAGATGATCACCTTGAAGAAATCTAATAATATCAATTAACAAGGACAGCAAGAAGGAACCACGTGAGAATGTAAATTAGTATATTCACCTTTGAGAAAAATTTGGCAATATCTAATAAAGTTGAAAGTGCATATAAAAAATTCTGCTTCTATATACGTGTACTAGAGAAACATTTGCATGTTTATACCAGGAGTCATGTATGTATTTCCTGCAGCATCGATTATAATAACAAAAAGAAAAATTTTAGGAACAATATAAATGTCAACCAGTAGAGAAACGAATAAAAGAATTATGAAATAGGTATATCAAGGACAAATACAGTAATACAGAGTTCAAATAAATAAATACATAGAGCTGTGTATATCAACGTGAATTGACCTACCAAACATAAAGTTGAGTGAACAGCAGGTTGCACAATAATACAGACCTGGCATAACTTAAAGTGCAGAGACCTTTTTAGGGATTCGTGAAGTCACAACTATTTTCGTAATAATACTGAGAAGACATTTGTTTTATTGCGCTCATTTTCTTACCTGTGTACAGTGGAGTTTTCCAGAAGCTTCATGATGACTGGTGACACCATCACTCTTGATAGCTAATAGAATATGTGCTTGTGTATTTTTGTGTTTTAAAAATTTATCACTTCTATTTCTACATTCATTAAATATTGACAGATATGACCCATATAAACAATGTCTCTTTGGGGTCTATAATAGTTTTTTAAAAATAAATTTATTTAAATTAGTTTTAAGTATACAATACATTGGTTAGACATCTATAATGTTCATAAAACAATCCCCCTAATTGTTCCCTCCTTCCCTCCCCTGACCCTCCACCTAGCCATCATATTAATGGTAACTGCATTCCCTCTGCCATGCTTCTCGTGCCCAGCTATCAATTACTAATTTGTACTTCTTTAACCCTTCACCCCATTCTCTCAATTTCCCAACCCCCCTCCCCTCTGTCCATCACCAAATTGTTCACTATATTTGTGAGTCTATTTTTGATTAGTTTGTTCTTTTTGTTCCTTAGATACCGCATATAAGTGAAATCATATGGTATCTATCTTTCTCTGTCTGACTTATTTCGCTCAGCATAATAACCTCTAGGTCCATCGATGCCATTGCAAATAGTAGGATTTCATTTTTTTAATGGCTAAGTAATATTCCATTGTATATATGAACCATAATTTCTTTATCTAATCTTCTGTTGATGGGCATTTGGGTTGTATAATAGTTTTTAAGAGTTTAAAGAGTTACATTTAAGAACTGCTGATATAGACAGCTGCTGTGTAGCCATTAAAATGAAAGTGAAGAATATTTGGCAGGAAAATATGCCCATATATTAAATGTAAAGGTTAAGTTACTTAACAATATCTAGAATGATTTGATATCTGCAACAATAATAAAATACTGTATAAATATGCTAGATAATTAGGCTAAAAGGATCTTAAAACTTAATTGTGATTTGTCTGTGAAAAAATTAGTTTTTATTTTCTATACCTATTAATTTTTTTATAACAGATGTGTATTAACTATGTAATAAGACAAAATTGTACTCATTTAAAGAAAATCATATAAATCCTTTAAAAGGCAACTGTAATTCTCGGTAACTTAATTTGGCAAATATTTATTTGTTACCTATTTGCAATACTGCAATATAATTCTGACACTAACCACTCACAGTTATCGTTAGACTCCACAGGTTTAAGGGCCCAGTCCGTGACAAGACTGCCTTAATTTCAGATACCAGCTGCAATTTCAAGGGTCTCCAGGCCACCAACACTTCTGATCCACTGCTATAAATCCAGGCGGTTCCCACAACTCCCTCTCTATTTTAATAATTTGCTCAACTGACTCAGAACTCAGGAACCTTCTACACTTAAAATTACAGTTTATAACTATTATAAGATACACAAATCAGGACCAGCCAAATGAAGACACACATAGGGCAAAATATAGGACGGTCCCAAATACAGAGCTTTTGTGTCCTCTCCCCATGGAATCAGGGTGTGTCACCTTCCTGGCACATCAATGTGTTCACCAACCTGAAAGCTCCACTGAGCTTGGTGTCCAGAGTTTTTATTGGGGGTTTCATTGCGTGGATTTATGATTGACTGGCTTATTGGCCATGCGATTGAACTCAATCTCCAGTCCCTCTCCTCCCCCCACTTCAGAGGTCAGCCTAGCTCAAAGCCCCATCCCTCTAATTACATGGTGGTTATTTTTGATAATCAGCCCTCATCCTGAGTCATCTCTTTATCATAAAGTCAAGTGTGATCCAAGAATATAGAGTCTCCCTCCCAGGAACCTGGGACAAAGGCTAATCGCCTTTATTATACAACACTACTAAGACAGGCACCGGGAGTGGTTCCCAGCCTGAGTGGAAATGCAGATTTTAATAAAATTTAAAAGTTGTTAAAGTTAACAGAAGACAGAGAAAATCACTGTGTCAGTTAGATGATCTAGACCAGAAGAAACAAAATTATTACTGAAATAAGCTGCTTTGAGTCAGTCATTTACTAGTTGTTTTACTTGGGTGAGTTACTTATCCTTTTTAAGACTCAGTAAAATATACGTAATGGAGATCGTCTATTAGAAAGAAATGAGATGTGTTAGCGCATTGCCAACCACATAGAGGGCACTCAATAAAAACTAGTTATAGTTTTTTGGCCTTAAACTCTAGCTGAATTTATGTTGAATACGTGGAAACAGTTAAAATGGAGAAAGAGAAGTTAATGTTTATATAGTAGAGATGGCGTAAAGTGTAATGTTTTTTCATCTCTTGCTCTAACAAAGATATTTATAAGTTTACTGTTTAAAGAATAAATATCCCAGCTTCTCATTATTCATACCTGAATTTTTACCCCTGTGCCATTGCTACCCATCACCTAGCAGCATCTGTTACCTGCCGTGCAGAGATAACACTCTGAAGGAAATGATAGCCAAGATTCACAGATGGCTTCAGGGAGTCCATAAATCCCCTAAAAATACCTCTCCTGCCTTTGGCATCCAGGGATTTCTTATTTGCTTGCTAACTATGCTTGGTAATGAAAAAGATGGTTTCTAAATGTCGTAGAATGTTTTTAGGTACAACTGCATCAGGAAAGGTTTCTCCAAAGTGCTTCTCAAACTCTAATGTGCATAAAAGTCACCTGGAGATCTTGTTAAAAATACAGATTCTGGTTCAGTAGGTCTGAAATGGGAACTTAGATTCTGTTTTTTTAACAGCCTCCCAGGTGGTGATGACTGGGCTGTTAGGGAACCAAGCACACTTTGAGTAGCAAGAAGCAGATCTGGAAATAGAATTGGTTTCTAGAGGGGGTTTTTTGTTTTGTTTTGTTTTGTTTTGTTTTCAATGTATTACTTAGCAGACTAATTTTTAAATTATTTTAAGTTATCTTGCCAAATCTTTTAATAATAACTAAAATCTTTAATAATAATAAATTATAACCAAACTATAATTTTCACTCATTTTTTAACACAGTATATTCAATAAATTCAAAATCTTTATAGTATCTGAGCAGTGTTTTAAATGTTTAAATTTTCCAAAATGGTTCTCCACCCCAACTATGATAGTTTGATTTTAAAAAAATATAGCTGGCTAATCAGTAATTGAAGTCTGGCTCTTTACTGAATATTTAAGTTGAAAATTGAAACAATGTCCATAATAACTCAATATCCCTGTGCTCCCACTGTATCTAATGTCATCATTCTTTGAGTCACTATTAAAATAATCTTCATTCCTTCTTAATATAATCTTTTGTCCATTTACTTCTTCTACCAAGGGGGCTACAGAGAAGACAGTATGTGAAACCAGGTATTCATCTCTGACTTTAATTAGGAAATCCACCTTTTCTAATCGCTTTCATGAAAGCTATTAACTTAAATTCACTGTTTTTTCTTAATTTGATTATCATATATATGTTATTCCAATTTTTAACTTTATCTGAAATTTTTAGTAGCTCTAATTGAATTTAATGTAGCATCTTTATCATTTTTTTAACGTTTGGACTGTGAACAAATACTAGGTTTTGTGGTTGAGAGAACCACAGGTATAAAATAGGATAAAAATAACTACATCTCAGGTCTTCCAAGTGGAGAATTTTTTTGCATAGGCATTTAAATATTTTTTATCTATTTTATAAGTAAGTGGTTTACCTGTCAATCAGTATTATGATACTTTATGTCATAGGAATTAAATCAAATGCTCTCAGAAACACCACCAGTTTGGAAAGGATCATCAAAGCTATTTCGAAATCTTAAGGAAAGAGGTAAGTTAACTACACTACATTACTTATACTGTTTATATATACAGATTTTCCTCCTTGAAAATAATTTGACAACTACATGTGTGTATGTTTGCATAGAGAATAAGCTTCAGAGAAAAACACCAAATCATTAGTAATGGTTGTTTATAGGTAGTGGAATTAAGAGTGGTTTTTATTTTACTTTATGTATATTATTTATATACTATAAATTTTTTACAATGAAGTGAACTTTTATAGTTTAAAAAACCATTTTTAACCATATTGTGAAATATAGGCTATATCTACACAGAAAACGTTTTTCAAAAATACTGAGTTCATAATTGCAGGGAATTATAGATTTTGTTAAATTTAATCAAAATGAAAAACTTACTGGCTATGTCTTTGGCTGCTTAATGAATGTGTGTGTGTGTTTTTTTTTTAAATAAACTGGCAAAATTCACCTCTCAACTTACTCTAGTATCTATATCTATCTATATATCTAACTTAACTCAGTTAATACATTTCCTTGCATTCAAATTATACAGCTCTTTTTGCAGTTTTTCTTTTGCAGTGTACTTTTTGTACATATTTATAGCAAAACTAATTAATAAAATCTTTAAGATTAGTCTTAAAAATGAATGTTTCTTTGAAATATTCTTTTTGTATTCTCAAGTATGAAAACATGAAATAAAAATATTAAATTACATAAACTTATCTTTTTCTTTTTCATCAGTTTTAACCAATATTGGTTTGAAAATGTGTTTACTTTAGCATGCAGACATATACTTTAAATGAATAGTTATAATCCATGTATTTTATCTAAGTAGAATTAGAAATTCTCATTGCTTCTACCTAGTTCTCCTGGATTCTGAAAGGAGAAACTTTATCTTTTATTTTAGACTTTTCATAACTAAGGTTTTAAAATCTTCGCAAAATCTGGGCTAAGGTCTCTTGAAGCTCTTAGAAATTTTTTTCTGGAAGTTGTCCTAAAGGTTGCCATTCAAAACTTAGGGTGAGATGCTAAGATCAGGAAAATTTAAAGCTCAGGAAGATTAGATAAATTAGTGAATTAAAAAAAATATGTTTCCTTAATACCTCTCATGAGAAAATATAACTTATATCAAATATAATCTGAGAAAGATAAATTCATGGAAGAAATTCTTCATAGTTAAGGGGAGAGTTAAATCTGGAAGCCCTGGGTTTATTTTTGTTCATATCCTCTTGAAATTACATGCATATTTTTTTTCAAGGGAGATGATCTCTTCAGTGTTATTCAGTAGAACTGTCTGCAGTAGTGGACATGTTGTATTTCTGTGTTGTCTCATGGTAGCCACTAGCCAAATGTGGCTATTTAGTTAAGCACCTGAAATATTGCTACTGTAACTCAGGAACTGAGCCTTGCTTTTTTATAAAGAGATTAGGTGACAGGAATTTTAAAGCTAAATCTTTTGAGATATTGAAGATGAATTTTCAAATGAATTTTTATCTGCTGAAAATATTACCCAGCAAGAAAATGTTATTTAGTTTTACAAAAAGTTAATTGGTATGCAAGGTTTATGAAAACATTTATTACATAGACCGAGTTATAATAGCAACTGTCGTATATCATAATATGGAAACTAAATAATATAATGCTTTTAAGGAATTTCCCTTAGAATTCTTTAAAATTGAATTTTCAAAAGAAATCTAGTTGGCATCTTTGTATCCTCTTTTTCTAAAAATTGCAACATTACTATATACTTAGCATTTATTATTATTTTATTTTTCACCCTAAGTGGCCTTATATAAATTGAAGGGTTAGTCTAATAGTTTTCCTTATTTTTAATTGGAAAGCATTAAGAATCTGCAGTTTATTATATCATTATATAATATAATTACACCACCTCAAAAACCAGTTATTTCGAAAGACAAGTGCCTACCATGAGAATCATGACCAGTGCTCTCACTGTTAAGTAAATCCTTCACAGAACAAAATCTCGAATTCATTATCAAATAAAAGATGTGTAGTTGTTATTAAACTTCTTTATACCAACCAGCATCTCTCATGTGTCCCACCAAATCAGAACAGTCAGTAAAATGGGATTGTGGAGACAGCCCATTTCCCTTTTTTCCTTCTACCTTTATAGTTCTTTCTTTTTTCTTTTTTCTTTTCTTTTCTTTTCTTTTCTTTTCTTTTCTTTCTTTTCCTTTTCTTTTCTTTTCTTTCCTTTTCTTCTCTTTTCCTTTTATTTCTTTCTCTGTCTCTCTCTCTGTCTCTCTCTCTTCCCCCTCCCCCCCCTTTTTTTTTTGAGGGATCCCTATGGAACCTAGGTATTGTATCTTTATATACATTGACCATTCCAGACTCTTTCTCCCATAACATTCATGGCAATCAAGCAGAACTATGTCTATAGGTCACAATATTCTAGTATAAACAGAAGGAAATGCTTTCAGGGCCTTCTTGCTCGTTCTCTTCATGTCTTCTGACAAACAGCCTGACAGTGACTCCTCTTTGTTCTGTAACTAAGAGAGTAGTCTCAAAGACCATCAGGTAAAAAAAAAAAAGGGAGGTTTAAAGTTCACAATCTGATTACGTAAGGATTTTTTATACCCTTTTGCCAACATCAGAATTTTCTGAAATCTGGATAAGTGTTTATTGGTTTATTTTTGATTTTAATTTTCTCAGGACCCTCTTGGAAAGTAAATTAAGACATTTATTGGGGTATTTTGTCTAAAAACAAGAATTTGAGTAACAGAATATATTATAAAGTTTATAATTCTGGGATTACAGAGAACTAAGGTCACAATATACAGAAAGTGTAACCTGTTTAATTAAAACTTTTTAGATTCCATTTAATAGAAACATTAAATGTATCAATAATAATGATAACTTGAAAGCAGAAAAGTAATAACTTTAAGGTTTTGTTTTTTTAATTCAATACAGTAATCAAAATTCTAAGCAAGAATGTCTAAATCTTTTATTCAAATGTTACTAAGAAGTAATTAAGCACTTTACACACAGTGTTAACCATTTCCAACCTTTTTGTTTATGTTAGATTCATACACTGAAAACTAGCGACAAGTTTAAAAGTTACAGCTATAAGTATACATTATAATTAGATCTTTTGTCAACATATCTAGAAGCATTAATGGGAATTTTATATGGGTTTCTACAGAGGCGTGTGAAACAGTAAATTTTGTGGCTTCTTTTGCTGTGATTTTATAATAACAATTTAGTCTCATCTAAAACATTACTTAACATATTCTTTAAAACAATTCTTTATTAATATTATTTATTGCCATTATAAGAATAATATTTTTACTTGATAAATATGAAGAAAGTAATACTTTATATAGAGCATAACTAATGCCGTTTTTCTTCTAGGTGCAATTTCATACACAGAATATCTTTTTCTCTTATGTATTTTAACAAGTAAGTGTACTCATTAAATATCTTTTTGAATGCAGTTTTTTTTTACCAGAATCTTGGAAAACAGATCTTTCTTAGATTCTCTTACTATTGAAAATCACTTTAGGCTTATCAACGTTTTGGAAAATTCATCTCTAAATGCCTGCAGAAAATGCTAAGCATATTGAGTCAAAACCATAAATATTATTATGACTTACAATATAGTAGTAAAATGCTCATAAATTGTAAATTTAATATCACATATCAATTCCTGTGGTTACATCTACATGAGAGCCTAAGGGTCAGGACATGTAATGATTTGTAAATTTCTTGCTACACTCGTTCAAATCACATTTTCTGCAAGACTGTTGTAAAATAATGAGTCTTTTAACTAGTGAGTCCATCAGAATACCCATCATACATCTTAAAACAGTTTTGTTATTTTCTTCTTATATGCAGCAATTCTTATGAAATATATGGTTTTCAATTAAATTTTATTACGTTTAATGGCAGAACTTACATGCTATATAATTCATTGTACTCCAGCCACCTGACCTTTCTATTCTTTTATTCCCACCTCAGGAATTTGTGCTTTCTGCCCTCTCTGCTATCAGTGCTTTTACTCAAGATCCTCATGATAATAAACATCATTCAGGTTTTCTTTGAAATGTGAAGACTTAGAGAATCCTTGACCGATCTCCCTAAAATAGCTCCCTCTCCTTTCTCCCCCTTTTTAGCACTTTACAATGTTTTATTTTCTTTATAGCACTTAAATTATATGAAAGTATTTGTTTATTGGTTTACATGTTCCTGTCTGTCTTGCCACACTTGAATGCACAGTCCATGAGATTTTAGCTTTTTTGTACATTTCCATATCAAGAACAGTATCTGATATGTGGTAGCCTCTCAAAAAGTAGTTGATGAATGAACGAAGAAAGGAATGAGTGAAAGAGTATCGCTAGTGGAATTTCCAATTGTGGGGATTTGTGGAAATGTATGGAAACAAGAACTGTGATGATTCAAGTCCAGTCAATGATGAATGCTATTATGAAAATTAGAGTAGTAGGTGCCAAAGAAGGGCTCAGAGACTTGTTAAAAAGTTATCTTGTGCGCTAGAACAACTCTGGACGCAAAATTCTTAGTTATAAACCCAGGGGCTTAGTAGGTTAGAATAAAACAACTGATTTAGAAAGCCACTTGCTGAGGTGGACAGGGTATGGTTTATTGGGTGTTGTAAAAAACACATATAGTGGTTTTTGCTTACTATGGAAGGTCAGGGCTTTGGATACTGTGACTTTTGGAGTTCGGGACACATCTTAGGAACTTCTAGGAGTTTGAATTTAAAATTATGGATGTTGTTTAGCTTCCAACCAAGAAAAATGTGAAAAGAGGAATGGCAGGAAGTGGGTTAGATAATCTATGTTGCCTGTCTATAGTTTTCTCTTTACTTTTTATTTTTTAACTTTATTTTCCCTTCCAAACAATACTTGTTAGGGCTTCTTTTCTATGTGTATTTTCAAGATATTTTTAAAGCTTAAAACTCGGTTTTCAGAGGTGGTGTAACTTTTTATTTCTTTCTCAAGTGAATAGTAATGAAAGTAAGTTTAGATTCCTAAAATACATGCAAGAAATGAACTTGCATAAAAGACTGGCTTCCGTTTCCTTTATTTTCAGAGACAGCTATTACCGGTTAAGAAAGTAGGTCTGTATGCTTCTCTTTTGCTAGGTTCAAGATTTCACAACAGGTAGTGGCTAGTGTATCTATGGGAGGTCCCATTTAAATTCCTTACCAGTCATCTCGAAAGAGTAAGTCAGAGGTTTTGAAAAATGCATGTACACTGATATCATCTTTGAAGGACACATCCAAGTTTTCTTCTGTCCAAGTTTTCTTTATGTTTTAGAAGTGAAAAGAGAAAAGGGATTGAACTTCATGATAGAATTTATAAAATTAAAGCAGTTCATAGTGTGTGAAAGTCTGTCTCAGAAAAGTAATTGTTCCTTGCATTCTGGGGGAATTGGAAATTAGTTATTCAAGCCCTTTTTGTAGTTCTGTTTTTGAAGCCTCTAAGAGTTTAAACTCAAATATGTACTCTCTCGTGCTTGACATTTATTTTCATAGGTCATTTCCATTATAATTTAGGCTGGTTCATTGGTGTCATATTTTTATTTTTTTTCCTTCTCTTAGTAGTTGAACATATTGAAAATATTTCAGATGTGATGAGTTGATATAATCCTTTGAAACAAACTGATCGACTTTGGATAAGAAAAACATATTTATTTTCAGAAGAAAGTCAAATTTTACTGTTGATGCTATGTGACAAGTATCATACAAGTACTTTTAAAGTATATTATCAATTGTTACTAAGTGGTATTATATGAAGCAAAAATATGTATACTTTTATTATATTTTATATTATTATATTTATACTAGCTTTTATTATATTTAACTAATGGTAACATTGCTTTTAATTTTTTGGTTAAAGAAAGTATTTCTGTACAGACTGAATAACTGTTTACAACTAATATGAATTTTGTACTTTTAAAACATTTTCCCATTTTATAAATACTTTTCCTATTTTTTTTCTGGCAGAGCCACATGCAGGTTTTAGAATAGCTTTTAACATGTTTGACACTGATGGCAATGAGATGGTGGATAAAAAGGAGTTTTTGGTGGTATGTATATTATATGCTACATTTTATCAATAATTAAATATTGTTTACTTATATTTTTATGTTTTTGCATTATTTGGAATACTTTTGTAGAAGAAAGTGAAAATTTTATGCTTTCACCATAATTCAATAAAGAAGTATATGATATGAATAATTTTTACATTGTATAATATAAATCATATTCAGTGTAAAAGATAATTATAGTCATTTATACATTTTTCTGGAAGTTTAAAATGTGTCAGATATTTTCCATTCGGGGGATAAGTCAGTCCTGAGGTGTTATATATCCCCAGTTAATACTCAGTCTCCATCTTATCAGCCACTCAATCACATCTCTTTGCCACAGGAACTTCCCTTCTTTCTCATTTTAGGGTTTATGATTTTCATTCCTCCTTTTCTCTTTTACTCATTACTACCTTGTATTCCAATCTTGTTCCCATTTTTCTACTCCCATCTGCCTTTGACCAAAGGCTGATCTAAAGTGGGAGTAATAAGATTGTTCTTAGGCATTTGTCCTTTGATCTTTCTCACCTGACCAGTCCAGTGTTGGAGCTGGTCTGGCAACATCATCAACTGCTCTTTCATCTTATCATCCACACCCCACCTTCCAGAATTTTTCTATTTCTCTTTACCCATATATCCTGCATCTACTTCTGTGGCAAAATGCCTGTTCTGTTTTTTTCTCCAAAATAGAGATTAATTTACTCCTTACATTAACAAGGTCAACTTTAGTATTTATGTTCAACTCTATATTTACCTGTACTCTCCTAGTAAAAAGAAAAGAGAAAAGTGATATAAATTGCCATTTTATTTTCTATTTTTCCATTGTAACAAGCCATTAAAAATCCCTCAGAAAAACCTCTTCAACAACTTAGTTTTTTTCTTCAGAAACTGGAACACAGAAGAGAAACTATGAAATCATTCTTTTCCATGGCAGGAAAGATAAGAGATAAAAATCCTTATCGAAATCTAATTTGTATCCATTAAAAAGGAAGCAAGCAGACTAATTACTAGTGTCTATCAAAAGGCTTAATTTAATGCCACTTAATTTAATACCCATGTAACCCTTGCCTGGGCACAGCCATTAGAGCTGGATCCATGAGGGGTCCTCATTCTAGTGATTTTCAAAATGTCAGGGAGGTGAGAGTTTTCAGTTTTTATTGCAATGAAAGAAATATCTTTCTAACATCATTAAATGGGCAGATTTAGTTTGAAATATAGTTTTGTTATGATAGTATACATATTTTAGGACTTTCATAATGGGCTTAGTAATCTAAATGATTTTCAGTAAACTTTCTACGGCAATACTGCCGAGTTCCACCCTACTGACTTAAAGACTGATTTTTGGAACTTGGTCCATTGGAAGTTGCTTGTATAGTTGTTTTTGGAATACTGTCTGTTTGTGGAGATAGAAGGTAAAAACATTTATGTAGAACTTCTATTTCTTTTCACTCTATATTCTTATGAAAGCTGCTTTTGCTTGTTGTTTGTTTGTAAACAGCAAAGAGCTCCTGAAAGCAAAAGGTAGAGTTGGGCTAAGTTATTTGTAAAGGTCTAAAATCTATCATTCTTGTGCCTATTTATAAAGTGATTATTAATAACCTTTGCTTAAAAAACTCACTAAGAAAAAGTGTGGAAATAAATTTATGTGTTAATAAATTATATTTTGTACTGTATTTTTAATTGTTATTGCATATTTTGGGAGGTAATACACTTTATATGGCTGTCAATTATTGCCATACAAAATGAAGAGTTTAAATAACTGTTCACATTACACAATGACCTTGCCAGAAAACTTTAAATAGAGGTAGATTAGGCTTCCATGTATAGAATGGGACTTTAAAGAAGAAATAATACCATATATAGTAATAGTTAATATTTATTGAGAAGTTATTATGTGACAGGCAATGTGCTGAGTAATTCCTTATACTATTTACTCTACACAACTTTCTTATAAGACCTATTGATTATATCTCAATAAATCTGGAGAAAAAAATTTTCGTATAAGGTAAGGCATTATCTCCATGTTCCTGATGTGGAAAAACAAGCCTTAAATAATGTTAATAACTATATACAATGCCAGGTGGGTACTAGACTAATTGGGGGAATCACTTTGTAAATTATGTAAATGTCTAACCACTAGGCTGTAAACCTGAAACTAATATAAAATAATATCGAATAATGTCAACTCTAATTGAAAAATAAAAATAAATAATTAGAGTAACTTGCTCAAGGGATTATATGTGCAGAGCCCGTGCTCCCACTATAATGCTCAGTTACCTGAAAAAAGACCTTAGAGATCATCTAGTCCATCTTCATTTCATATGTGAGCAAATTGGAGCCCAGACAGGATTGAGTGACCTTTTCATCACAATAAAATTAGTGTATAACAGAAGATGGGCTCAAACATAGACACCTTGAGTTCTATCCAATGTTCTTTATTCTTCAAGAGGCTTCATCTCTTAATTTTTTATCTCTTCTCTTTCCTACCATGGAAAAGAATGATTTCATAGTTTCTCTTCTGTGTTCCAGTCTCTGAAGAAAATACTAAGTTGTTGATGAGGTTTTTATGAGGGATTTTTAATGGCTTGTTAAAAGGATAAATAGAAAATAAAATGGCTATTTATATCATCTTTCCTTTTTCTGTTTAGTAGGAGAGTATAGATATATATAAAGTTGAACATAAATGCTAAGGTTAGACCTTGTTAATATAAGTGTGTGCCACAGACTCCATGTCTTTGTGCCTTAGAGATAAAATAAAACTATAATTTTGTACAGTTAACCATAGGTTGCTAATACCAAAGGATGTTTCTATTTTTCTCAGGAAAAAAATTAGTATCAAAAAATGTATCTATAATAGTTTAAATGTTATTCGTGGATTAAGCTAACTATTTTCTTTGTTTTTAGAATTTACTCGTTTGATATTTGATTCTTGATGGGTTTCTTTTTCAGCTTCAAGAGATATTCAGGAAAAAAAATGAAAAGAGAGAAACTAAAGGAGATGAAGAAAAGCATGCAATGCTGGTAAGAATAATTTATAGTGGTTTCAGGTGGGTTTGCTAGATAAGAATTACTTTATTCATGTTGCAAAACAATTAAAGTTTGTAACTTTGGAGCTGTTACCTTGAAAACTTTCTAAAGTTCTTATGTAGAAAAATTGCTTCAGTATTTATATACATTGATATCAATATTTAAATCAAATATTGATATTAAACATCTGTATCCATAATTATATTCATTAAATCATTTTTACTCATGTTGTTACCTGTGAGATTTGAAGGGTATATCATATATAATAGATTAATCCTGATCATTATGCATGTAAAAATTTAAAGGTGAATTGCAAAGACTTTAATTATACACGCGAGTGAATTTAGTAGTACTATAACAATATGAATGTTGAAATAAAAACAAGGAAATAGTATGTTTTGTTGCATTCTTAGAAAAATATAGATTCTTCAAGGATGAGTGATATTTTCATCTTATTCTTAAGGTAGAGTTAAGCAACATTTCACTCCATTTTCCTACTAGTTTTCTTTTTGCTTGTCCCAAGTATTTTAGCCTGACAATATCCTAGGTTCACATAATAAAAAATAACAAACTGGCACTGAGACCTTACTATCATGTACTAAACTAGATGCTTTGCATGCATTTTCTTATTTAATCTACCCAACAGTTCTCTTATTATTTGTAATTATAGATGAGGGCACTGATAGTTGGAAAGGTTAAGTAAATTATTAGCTACCCAATGGCAAAGCCAAGATTTTAACCCATGGCTGGCCAACTCCAAAATTTGCACTTTTACCTACTATTGCGTATTTCTTCATGTGATACTTTAAATAGCAGAAACAAGATGAATTTTGTTGGCATCTGAATGATAGTTGTTTCATTCGTAAATTAGTGGTTTGCATTAGTCTACCAGGAATTCAAATAATTAACTCCAGAGAGTTACAACATTTTTTATTATTCTAAGGATTATTATTATAAGGATTTGTATTAGTTTTTAAAAAAATATGGATTATCCATAGCAGATGGGTGCCATATTCAAGCCCAATAGATTTTCGAAGTATATATTTATATGAATAAAAGTAAAGTATTGAGATTATGAAATACATATTATTTCATAGGATATTTGACTAAATTATATCAGCATACCCTAAATTGTATGACTTTATACACCTATAGATCAAGGAAATATTCCCTAGCAAATATAGGGAAGGGGACTTGTTTTAAAGAACAGATAAAAATAACTTATAAGTAATATATAACTTGTTTTATATAAAGGAATGCCTACTAAAATCATTGACCTCCACAGTTACCTCATAAGTATTTATCTTACATGGTTTAATTAGTGCTCCTGAAATCTCATTTATATAATTTATGTATCAGAACTATTCCTTAAAACAGTTCAGAATTAATCTTTAGTACATCCTTGGCACTCTACAACAATATAGCTCTCTACAAATATTTCTTGCTATGTTGAATAAGAATGACACTTAGTGGTAACTTATTGTTAATAATTGTCACATTTAAAATACTGCAAGTATGAACTGATGAAATTTTTGAGTTTTGAAGCAATTGAAATTTAGTTTATAGTGAAAATATAGATATTATATTAGAGAGACAGTATAGCACAGGCTTGGGAGCCAGATTTTTCAGGGTTTGAATATCAGCTCTGCCATTCATTACCTAAGTGACCTTGAGCAAGGTCATTAACCTCTCTATACCTCAATCCCTTCATTTGTTTGTGGAGACAATAGAGGTAATGACCACATGTGATTGTTATAGGGATTAAAATGAGCTAAAACATGTAGCCACTTATTAACACTATGCGAAATTTGATAAACACTCAAAAAGGCTAGCCATTGTAAAACCTACAAACATAGCTACTTTGAACTGAATATATACTCAAATCAAAATTAAATCAAAAGTAAATTTAAAAACATTTACATACCAAAATAAAACTGCTTCAGAAGGAAAGAGGTAATGAACATTTCTTGGGACACTTACTATGTGCTAAGCTCTCTGCTATAGCCATTATAAATTTTACTCCCATTTAGTCCTCATTACATTTCTCCCAGGTAAGTATCATACCTGTTTTACAGATGAGAAAATTTTAGAGACATTCATTGACTTGCCTAAGGTCATGGCACTAACAAGAGCAGAACAAGATTCTACTGCAGGTCTCTCATACCATTTCCATTGCATGCTGCTACATCTCAGTTTTTCCCCTTCCCCATAGAGAATTGCTGAAGCATGTCTAAAAACTGCATACTTTGGAGGAACATATTTTACTGAAAGCAATAGCTCTATCAGAAAGTTACAGTGAAAATGGTTGAAATGAGCAGATTTATTTAATGTTTAATTATATGAGATTTTAAAAACTTTGCTACTCATCTTTAACATTTATCCCACTTGCGTGTGTACTCTATATAGAATGTAGCATAATGATTTGCCCTTCCTAATTGATTATTTTGTCGTCTTTTTTTTTTTTTTTTTCCTTTTGCTGTACTTGGGTTCATTCTGAAATGTGACACTTCATTTGGCCCTTTGTGCTCTATGTCAGCGTCTTCAACTTTATGGATACCATTCACCTACTAATAGTGTATGTACAATACTTTAAATGTTTTTTATGTAAATAGTCTCATCTGTTATACTTGATAATATTATTTCCTTACATAAAGCTACATCTGCTCTTGAAAATGTTTATGAATTTATTGAATATAATAAGGTACAACTAAGACAAATTTTTTTATTTCCTTCCTAGATTTATGGGAGGCCTAAAATTTACAGAGCAGTTGTATATCTTTAACTTTAGATTAAAATAAGGAAAACACGAGTGAACAATAACCAAACACTCTGGTAAAACAATTGAAGTTTTATATTTTTAAGCAGTATTTAAAGAGTTAAATAGAAATCATGAAGCAGATTTTCAGGTTATGCTTCTGCAGAACACCGGTATTTAAGAACTAGATCTATCCATCTGGTATACATTCTTTTCTCTATCTAATAAAGAAGTATATTAATGCATGGTATTTTCTTAGTTTTCAGTATTTCTACCAATTTTTTTCTAAAACTTTGATGCCTGCCTGCTGCCTGTAGTCTATACAAAAGTCTGGTATAAGGTGACACTTGATATGTTTAATATATCAATGTATCATGTTATTTCTCAAAGAGGATTATGATTTTCAGGCTCTTCTTACCTGAAAAAGTTGGGACTTCCTGCAAATGATCTTCCAAATGTACTCTTCTTATGCTAAGCTTTCTTCTTTGCTTTCTCCCAGAAGGTTGGAGCTCGTTGGTTAGTTAGTCCAGCTACAGACAACTAATAGGCCACGGCCCCTGTTTGAATGTGAACATGCACAGTTCACTTATTTCTCCAAGCTTAGAAGGATCTCTCAAATTATACAGGTTCCAACTGAGAGGAGCCCTTGGATTCAGGTTGTCTGCCTCAGTATTATTCTGCTGAAAGTGTTCCAGCTATAGTATGCAACTCTAAAAGTAGCTGTGCTGCTTCCTGTGTTGTATAATCGAAATTATAAAACCAAACTATAAGACCTAATTCAGTTCTAGATTTGAACATACACTGGAGGCTGATTTAGCATTAAATAAATCTAAGATATCTTGCCAAGTCACAAGGCTTGGACCTAGAATGGGTTGGAGAATAAGCCAAGTCCATGGGAAGCCACAGGACAGACTAATTGTTTTGATCTCTTATGAGATACTTTAAATTTGATCTACAAAATTCACTACTGTTTTCCATTAAATAAAGTCTACTATTTTCTTAAAATTTTAAAAAGATTCCTATTAATCATTTCAAAAATTTGTAAGAATGTATATGATGAAAATTTTATAAATAATGCTATATGTCTTGTAAAACTTAAATGTTAATACTTATGACTTTATTATTTTCTAATATGTCATTATATGAGCTATTTTCCAACTATGGCAATTCATATTTTTCCTTTAAACTCATATATAATTTTCAAACAAGGAAATTTCATTTAAAATTAGAAAAAATGCAGACAGCCCGAAACTGTATATGAAATGTCATTGATGTATATTTTTCACAAATATATTAGTATAATGTTATGCATTAACTGGCAATTATCTGCTAGTTTCTAGGTTTGTAGATTAACTGGAGTGAAAAAGTATCTAATTTTGAGTACAATTCATGGAGCTAAGTATAACCTAAGATTCTACCTTTAAGAAGTTCCTCAGTAAAGACAGAAGTCCTCTTGACTTTTACTATAGAGAAAGAGATTCTATGGCCTCTGTAGTGGCTTGTTCCAAAATTTAATCATTCCTACAATAGATTCTGCCTGTATTCTGTCAGATTATTTCTTGCTGCATTTCTTGCTTCAGTATTCATGAAGATAGTTACTTAATAACCTTTTCTGTTCCAAACCTTGAATTTTCCTTGTTTCTCATATAGCCAACTCTTGATTATCTTACTACAGTAATGAAAAGAAATATAAAACATTCAAAAGAATAAATAATGCAGAAGTCAATTATATTTGATTTTGGCCTTATGTGACTTTGCAAAGTTTTTAAAAATTATCTTAACCTTTTTCCATTGTCAGAAATGTACCAATTTTTATACAGTTTTTTGACATATTGAGAGCTGTTTTATGAACTAAAACAATGCTGACATTCATAAAAGATATGTGTTTGAAAATTTATATATTCTCCAATTTGGGGTGCAGGGTCATATTTTTAAGATAGATAATATGTATCAAGATATATATATATATGATCAAACATGTTAATTGTGTTTTACAACTCTCATTACTAATGATTTGTCTGCTTGATCTGTCAATTAGTATGTTAAATTATTACAGTGATAGACTTGTCAATATCTACTTGTAATTCTGTTATTTTTGTATTTTATATATTTTGAAGCATTGTTTTTACCTATTTAAGAATGTAAACTACTTATATCTTTTTAGTGAATTGAATCTTCTATTATACATTATCTCTAGATCTCTAGAAATGTTTTTTGCCTTAAAATCTATTGTTGTTAGAATAAATATATCACTTTTATTTTTATTAATATTTTGTGTTATTTCTCTATTTCATTTTTTATTTTCTGTTTTTTTCCTAGTTATGATGAAACTTTCTCTGATTTTTAAAATATATTTTTAGTTCAGAAATTATGTAAATTCTTTGTTTTGTGGTTTTAACCTATTTATGCATCATAAACAGTATAGTTTTACCCATTTTTGTACTTTATATAAATGGGATCACTATTATATGAGTTTTTCTGTGTTTTGCTTCTTTGACTCAACATCATGATTATCAATTTCATTTTTATTGTTGTATCTAGTCCTAGTTTATTCACTCTTATTGCTGTAAGTAGCAGTTTACAAACATTTTGGTCTCAGAACCCCTTTATATTTTTAAAAATTGTTGAGGACTCAAAAGAGCCCTTGTTTGTGTTGTTTTCGTGTTGGTTATCTATATATTTACCATATTATAAATTAAAACTAAAACATTTAAAAATACTTAATCCATTTTTAAAATAATAAAATTCACATGTTAAACATTTTTTATGAAAAATAACTTTAAAAATAGTGAGGAGAGCGCTATTTTATATCCTTCGCAAATCTCTTTAATGCCTGGCTTACTGGATGACAGCAGGTTTCTCATAGACGCTTCTGCGTCCAATCTGCTGCAGTATGTTACTTTGGCAACAAATGTTATCCGTTGTTTCCCTTGGAGTGACAGGCTCTTTTGGTTCATTTTCAAAAAAATGTCTGCCAAATACCAAAGTCTGAACAACCATAGTTTCTCTATTAGTTGTTCTTTCATGAAAAAATGATTGATCGTGAAAAGAAGGACTACTTCACGTTGCAACACAAACCATCACACAAATGCTTTTTCTAAAGACAACTGTATTACTTCAGTAGGCAGGAGAAATGCCTTATGCATACTTCCAGTTTCATTACATGAATATTAAAAAGATGTGTGCTCAACGATCAATTTAAACAAAATTATAAGTTTATTCTTCAAGTACACTCTTAAGTGAAACTTTGTTTTTTTAGTGTGGGTATATGGAACTGAAGAATGTAATGACTTCTGAAGGATGCAGTGGCCAATTGCTGTCATTATACTAGGGCTTCAGCAATTTTACCCACCGTTGCTTTTACACTGTTAGTGCAACTGTCAACACAGTACCAAAGGCAAATTGTGTCTTTCAGATGCTTCTAAAGACATGTCTGTTTTATATTTTATCCAGCTTTTTCAGTTATTCTCAATAAGAAGATTGCTGCTATTTACTAGCCTGTCATTAAAGGAAGCCTAGTACATCTTTTCCAACATCTTTCTCTCCTTATATTTTAGGTGTGTCTTTTTTAAAAGCATGTTTTGTGTATTTTATTGGTTCCTTTTTATTTGGGTTGATAATCTATACTTTTTAATTGGAAAATTCAGTCAATTTACACTATTGTGATTACTAATTTATTTGGATTTATTTTAGCCACTCTATATACTTCTTACTTTCTTTTGAATTAATTGAAGCTTATTCTTCCTCTTTTTATTTTCCTCTTTATTAGTTTAGAAGACATTCATTATATTTCTATTCTCCAGGTAGTTAGTCTTGAAATTTCAATAAAAATACTTAAGAGAATAAAATCTTAGATTAGGCCATATCTTTACTCTCTTCCTTAAAAATAGGGTATTACAGTGCTTTAATATCTTTTATTCCCCTCCTGGCATGGGTACTTGAAATTTCACAATGTTTACCTTTGTCTTTTTTTTTTTAATCCACAAATTAGGCTTCTAAATATATACCATCAGTGTTTATTTAGAATTATTTACATATTTGCTATTCTTTACTCATTAATCCCCTTGTTAATCTTACCCCTTCCTAGATTTCATAATCTTATTCTCACAAAGTATATCCTCAAGTGAGGGTCTTCAGGTAAATTATTTTTAAAAACTCTCTAAAAATGTCTTCATTTTGCCCTATTTTTCTTCAGTTTTATTGAGTTGTAATTGACTTATTATATTAGTTTGAGGTGTACAGCTTAACCTGATATTTGTATATATTGCAAAATGATTACCGCAGTAAGTTTAGTTAACTTACTATCACCTCACATAATTACAAAGTTTTCTTCTTGTGATGAGAACTTTTAAGATCTATTCTCTTAGCAACTTCCAGTATACAATATGGTATTGTTAACTACAGTCACCATGCTGTACCTTATAGTCCCAGGACTTATTTACCTTATAACTGAGAGTTTGTACCTTTTAACCATCTTCACCCATTTCCCCACTCCTAACTGCCACCACCCCCACCCCCCACACACACACCTTCCTCTGGCAACCACCAATCTGTTATATTTCTATGAATTCAGTTTTTTAAATTTTATTATTTTTAAAAATTGAGGTATAATTGACATATAACAGTTTCGGGTGTACAACATAATTATTTTATATATATACACACACACATACATACACACACCCTTATTTTGAAAGATAATTTTACTATATATATTATCATAGGTTGACATTCGCAGCAAATTGTGATATTCTAGTCATTTGGCTTCTGTTGTTGAACTTGAAAAGTCAACCCTGCATCTATTATTATTTTGTAGGTAATCTGTTTTCTTTGTAGCTACTTTTAAGATTTTCTTTGCCTTTGGTATTCTTTTCTAGTATACTCTTTATAGTTTTATTCTAGTATATCTCTTTTTACTCTTATCTGTCATGAAATTTTTTTAACTTCTCAAATAATATGAGGTTTGTTTTCTTTCATTCATTCTTGAATATTCACTGCCAAACTCTCTGAATATCGTCTCTTCCCATTTTCTCTATTATTACTTTCTGGAGCTTTCATAGATTTTCATGCTCTATTCTATGTCTCTAAACTTATCTTTAATAATTAGCCATATTTTTTATCTTTTCACATTGTATTCTATATAATTTATTCATATTATCTTCCAATTCACTAATTTTTTCTCTAGCTATGTATAATATGATATTAAATTTTAGTGGTTCCATTTTTCATTTCTAGAAGCTTTATTTGATTCTTTCTCTAATCAGCCTAATAATTATTGGTAGTCTATTTTTCCTAAACAATCCTTCCAAATACAGTTTCATATTCTTCAAACTTAATATCTGAAGTCTGCATGTCTGGCTCTGTTTATTGTTTCTGCTGATTCTCACTTATGGTAACTTATGTTCTTTTGTGCTTAGTAATTTATATTGTGAGCATATAGTTTGTTGGAGTGTATCTGTGGGGATTTTTAAGGACCAGGTTAAGGATGTGTTTTTCTCCAGAAGAGGGGTGCGTGTGTGTGTGCGTGCGTGTGTGTGTGTGTGTGTGTATGTGTTTCTATGATACACTGGGGGGAACTGAAGTTCCATGAAACTTTAAATTACAATTCTCGTATTACAGATTATCGTATTTCAGGCCACAGTTGTCATAGTGGCATCAATTATCAAGATAGAGTTTTCTTCTTCTCTTTTTGTTTTTATTTTTCTTTATTTGTTTTTAAATATTACTAATAGTAAAGTCAGTTTGCTGTTTGATTATATATGCTGCTATTTTTTTTTCCTTGTTTTCCTATTCTCTGAGTATAACCTTTCTCAGATCCTAACTGTATCTAGGGTATTTGCCAGTCTGGATATGAACAACTTTAGGGAGCCATTGTTCTGCTTATCACAGTGACACATTCCCACCTCTAAATTAGTCTTCTTTTTCTCTGACTTCTTTATTTCCTCTTTGTTTTGTCTTTACTTTCCCTCTTATTTCTGTCCTTTCTTCTTTAGTTATGTTGTAAATATTTTTCCAGTGTCATCAGTATGTGTGTGAGTGTGAGTGTGAGTGTGTGTGTGTGTGTGTGTGTGAGTGAGTGAGAGAGATAGGGAGGGAGGAAGGGAGGGACAGTGTTTGGAAGTAAGGAAAAGGTATGGCTTTACAAAGCAAATAGTTTCTGTTAACCCTCCTAACAGTAGTGTAATACACCTTATTTTCTAGTTCGATAGGTTTAATAATTCCTTTGTTTATCATATACTACCTTCTAAGTTACAATTTAAAAATATATCCACATTCAAAATATTGAGATAATATTTGTCAAACAAGTATTTAATCTAGCTACCATTTATTGAGGTTCTACCATACCTATGTAAAAGAAAAAGAACCGTGTTAGTTCTATATTCAGCTCATTTTACTTAGCATGTAACTGCTTAGTTAAAGCTAGTTTAGTTACCAAAGGTGGTGGTGAGTGACTCAGTTATAATAAGAAATATATCTGAGTTATATAAGTGATTTCTGCTAAATAATACTATATTATTAACATTTTAAAACTTTTATTAAAATATGAGCAGTGGGCAGTGTTTTATAGTTAATAATAATGATTTAAAACTTAGATCTTTGAAATAATTCTCATATGCATTATAATTTTATTAGTGGCATTAGGCTTTTAAAAATTAACACCCACACACAAATAAAAGTTTTCTCGTCATCAGTCACTTATTCCTAAAAAAAAAAGTGCAGCATTTTCTTCTCACATTAACCAAAAGAACACCAAGCCTGAGAACCTGTGAAATCTTGCCTGATAGATCCTGACAGAAATTGCATTTAATTATTTTTGTTTATAGAGACCCAAGTCTCTATAAACTTTTACGTTTATAGACTCTCTTTATAAACTCTTAAGCCTGTACTTCTATGTTTTCATATCTAGATTACACTACAGTTCTTAATCTGAATGTCACCTTCTTCAGACTAGCCAGTACTAGTCTGAAGTAGAAGCTAGTATTCTGTCCTTGTAATAGATTAGAAAGTACCTTATCTCTTCACAATGGACACTCATATCATATCCCTGAGTAGCTTTGAGTTGTTTGACGTTAACTGCCATATTTCTTTTTGACAAGTTTCGGATTAATTTAAGTTTTCTTTCTCTCAAGTGTAGATATAATTATTTTGAGTCTTTGATGCACTAACAAAATATATGCTAGCCAACAATAATTCATTTTTAAATTAAGCATGTTTTTTATAGGTTGCTGCAAAATTACCAAAATCTTCTACCAATGAATTTACTTCACTTAAGGTGTGAATAAAATTTTTATTTCACACTTTCATAGAAGTTACGCATGTTTCAGTAGAAGGACATGGGGGAGGGGTGATTCTTTTTGACAAAGCCACATTGTACTTAGAAATAGTGGTTATATACCATTACACCTTTGAAAATACCCTGGGTTTACCAGCAGTGTAATATAATACTGTTGTGTGCAGCAGAAAACAAAAAAGGTAAGCTAATGTGTTTTCTTTTCAAGGTTGGCTTGAAGAGATTTAAAGTGTATAAGTTATCATTCTTTGTGACTATTCTTTGGATTTCAGTTGTGCTTCTTAAAACTTCTACAGGTACTAAAAACAGATGCTGAAGAACTTGTCTCCAGAAGCTATTGGGATACACTGAGACGTAATACAAGCCAAGCACTCTTTTCAGACCTCGCAGAGGTATAATTAAACCTCAACCTGGTCATTGTATTATTTGCCATTTTGTTGATCTAGTACTCATTTCATTTTAGAGTCATAATGATGAAACTAAAAATATATTTTATATTTTTTCTTTTATCCAGGAAAGCAATAATTTCTATATATAAATGGTATATTGATATGTCAGCTCTGCTGGCAGGGGCTGCAAGATCACCTATAATAGTCTATTTTAAATCAGCTTGCTTATAGAAAACATGACTTTCCAATGCAATAAAAAGGAAATATTGTTATTTTTTACTTAAAGATCACTTTTATAAAATTTGAAAATGGTATTTTAGTATACAATTTCACTGAATCTCTTAACTTTACAATTTGCAATGTTATATGAAGTGTAAAACTTTTAACTTGGTAAAAGATAGCCAGTGCTTTAGAGTAATGGTAGATTTAAACAATTAAATTTCCTAATATTAATAGTGAGTAGTTTACCAAGAGCAAGGTGTGTAACAGTTGTGGTAGGTGCAGTCACTCAGGAAGGGAGGAAGTTTTACCTTGACATTGATTAGGATTGCTGGTGCATGGAAAATAAAAAAGCAGTTCAACCATTTGTTATTGTTTTTGAATTTTATGGAGACATGCACCTTATTGCTGCACTGAGATAGACAGACTGCTCCCACCATCCCACTCTGATTAGTGATTTGTCATTTTAGAAGATGGGCTATGTCTTGTAGATTAAACACTATTTTATGTTTCCTATTAAGAATTTTAAGAACTTTATTAGAGATGGCTATCAATCTTACCGCAAATGACTTTTCAGTAAATACTGTTATATTTTCATTATCTTTTTCTCTGTAAAGTTGGCTTCTCATTTCTTTTTCTAAAGTTTGATTTTTAAAAATTATACCTAAGAATATCTAGAGAAGTAAACTGGAATCAGATGTAATGTCTGTTATCTCTACATACAGTGTGACTCAATTGATACCTCTAGATTAGGCAAACACTTGGAAATGTTAATTTTGACTTTGTGCTCAATTTTAAGATCCCCCCAAAATATAAAGCATTTTCCCTATCTCTAATCTGGCTTTGATATATAAATATGATGTAATTAAGATGAGTAATTAACCATTTAAAATTACCTTTTAAATTTGAACTATTTGTAGGCATAAAGTTACGGTAATAGATGTTCCATTTACAGATATTTTAGAAGTGCCTAATTCTGTACTAATTTATGCACGCACACATTAGAAATGCTTAATTCTGTGATTATTTAGGCACAAAGTAAGAGCAACTGGGGACACTAACTCTTAGAGGCCCTACAAGCCACAGTGGCCTAGCTTCAAATTAAGTCACGTCACTGTTGTCTCTCCCCATACTAAACTTTCCACTTCTCAGCCTCTAACCTATCTTTAATCTCATTTAACTCTGCTACAGATTCTCACAGTTAGACACAACCTGCTCATTAGGTATTGAATTTAATTTAAATCTTGGGAGCTTTAATATCAGAAGACCAGTCAGCTCTCACATACACTCAAAGATTATATGATATGATTATAAGATCTTTTGAATATGTTTAACACTCTTACCAGAGGTGTACTGGAGCTGGCTTTTATGGCTTCCCAGAGCTAATTAATTCTGTACATCTCTTCCAAACTCATCATTCTGTGACATCCCATTGGTACCTTGAAGTATTAATACCATAGAAATTGGCAAGTACTACAAATCAGGCTTTTCTCCCCCCTTGGAGAGCCAGTTTACTAGCATACCATTGGCTGTAGTCAATCCACACTATAATCATAAGCTGCTAAATTAATTAATGAATTGACTCAAATATCATGAAAATAAATCTCATGGAGAGGAAAAGATAGAAAAGATAAAGAAGAAGACAAACTTATATTGTATTCCAGAGTAAAATAATTATTTGGAAATTATCTGTGTTATTACTCTCCTACATTAGAGAGGATAATTGAAAATTAACTGTAGTTAAGTTACAACTCATTCTAATTCCTTATAAGTTACTACTGATGCCAGTGTAACATTGTTTAGAGTATCAGTATTTCAGGATTTAGGCTGGTTCGAAAAGAAAGCATAGAAGTCTATTTGTATTTATATCTCTTTGTTTCTTATATATTTAAAATGTAAATATTGAGATAAAGCATTTCTCTGTAAATATTGTAGGTAAATTTGAGATTAGCCTCTCATATTCTTTTTTTTAAATTAAATTTATTGAGGTGACATTGGTCAATAAAATTATATATATAGGTTTCAAATGTACAGTTCTATAATATATCATCTGTATATTGCATTGTGTTTTCACCATGTGTAGGGCACATAGCCTCTCATATTCTTACTCTAAGGCTTTTTCTAACAATAAATTTTTTCAATTATACTAAAACTATGTTATAATGAAAATTTGAATATGCTATAACTGACACCACTTTCTAACCAAAATAATAGATAATAATAGATAATAGTAAAATATAAGCCTCCTATACAACTGTTGAATATAGCCTATGAGTTCCAGAATTATAAAAACTGTTTTGAGTTTTATAGATAAAATTAAAGTTTTTTTTATTTGCTTTAAACTTTACTTGGCCTTAGTTTCAAAGGATTATTCAGAACTTTCACTAAAAATCAAGAGTTTGAAGATTTCTTCTAGTCCTTGAATAGAGCTTGATAAAATTATCACACTGTAATCAATAAAAATGTGTTGAGACTATCCTTAAAATTCTTTAATAGTTTGACATATTTTTATTTCATGCAAATTTACTAGTTTATTTTATTTCTAATGAAACTATTTAAAGTAAATTTTAATCAAAACAAAGTTAGATAATGGCCTTTCATGTAAATGACCTGTGAGGTTCTTTTGTGCTTTTTCACGCTTTGTTATTAAAACACCTGAATTCATTTTATTTTAACAATGAGCACAAGAATCAAAAGGGATAAAGGCTCTTTTTTTGTCTCAACCCTGCTGTGATTTAAGTTATATAACACTGTTAGGGTACCCAGGACAGTGGTGTAGTTTTCAATGACTCCCGACAGTGCTCCGTTTCACTGGAGGGGAAAAGTCTTCACCATTTTCATTTTCTAATTTTTTCCCTTCTAATGTCAAACTGTTACTTATGCCTCTGTGAGTCTGGATTATCTGGATAAGTGAACCTAAGTCTAATAAGATTTTGATGATGAAAGACTGTAAATGAAGATCTGCTCTGCTCAAGGCATGAGAAAAACTAGCTGAATGAGGTCATTATTTAAAACCTGTGTAAAACAAAGCCATCTTATTTCCGTGTATTATATCTTGAGGTAAAGGACATCACGACACTAGAGAAAACATTTCATAATTGTGTTACCTGAGTTCACTAACTTTTGGTGTTCTTGTAACTTCTCATTTTAAGGCATTTTTTTCACATCTATTTAGCATATATGTGTAGTTTCAGTAATAAAAATGAAGTAAAAGTGTGTGCCACGTGAAAACATTTTTTTGCATTAAGCTTCAACATTATTATCTTTTCTATCTTGTCTGGTCCTTTTTCAGCTTCTGGAAATATATCAATTTGGCAAAAATAATAATACGTAACATGTATTGGGTGTTTACAACTTGCTAGTTATAGTGCTAAGTGATTTACAGATGTATTACCTAATAGCTCACACAACTCTTTAGAGTAGGTACTGTTATTACTGAGGACAATAATATCCTCAGAAAAATTAACTTCCCCAAGGTCACTTAACTGATAACGAAAAAAAGTCAGAATTCAAAGCCAGAAATCTGACTCTGGAGCTCATCATCTTATTTGCTCATCACACTACCACTAATCTGTGAAGTAAGCAACTTTTTCTAAAACACCATCTTTCTTTTACCACCTCCTTTTACCTATTTTGTCTCTCTCCCACATTCCATTCCTCTAGCATCCAGATGGATAACCCAGTTCTTCATGCTGACTTCTTATTGGCTAGAGCCTCTACTCTTATGCTCCATCTGGGCATGCCTTCTCAAATGTTTTGTTCCTCTACTAGTATAAGCTGTTTAATCATGGATAATAAACTGATTAGACTTGATCGTTTACATTCACGAAAAAAAAAGTCTATAATTAAAATGAGAGATCTTACTCCCCAAAGGTCTTATGTTTTTTTCGAAGCATCTTATGACTACCAACGAGAACATTTGCATACTTCATTTGCACTCATATTCTAATTTTTTCCTCAAAATTGTTATTATAGATAAGGTTATCCCCGTTTTACAGGTAAGGTAGCTGAAGGACAAAAGAGTCAGCGAACCCAGGTCTTCTGATTTTAAATCCTGTCCTATTTCCATTACAGCAGTCTGCCTCCTCAACCTAAAGTTGCTGGCAAAGGTAGTAGTGCCTTTTGAGCACTACTCAAAATTACACTGGTGTACTGTAATATATGGAGCCCTGAAAGGCTGGCACCACTAATACTCCTCAACCTCCGTAATAGGCTTGTTCAAGGGTGTATTTAAAAGATAGTATGTGACACCTGGCTTCCTGCCTGTTATTTTCCCCCTAGCAATCAGATCTTCAAAGAAGTTGGTTATATTACAGGGAACTTCTTGGTTATTCCAGCTCCTGAGAATACTTGGAACTTGTCAGCAGACTAAACTGAGAAATAGTGGAGCTATTCTAAACCAGATATAAGGAGGTTATATGTTAGAGGTTATTTAGAAAACTCCAAATTAAATTACTTAAATATAGATTATTTAGATGACTACTAAGAATTTCAACAATTTTAGATAATTTAAAGTAGAAGATACCCTACATGTTGGAGTTTTTCAGGGAGACATGAGTAATCAGTGTAGCAGAGAAATGACTTTACAAAAAGTGTCATGGATTAAAAGAGGGCATGTTGGAGGGAAAAAGACTAATCAGAAGATGTAGTCTGGATAATTTCATACTAGTCATTAGAAGAGAATAATATTTGGTTTAAGGAGAAATGAAATAAAGATCCTGTAAATGTTATGAAGGACGAAATAGGTCATGAAAGAATGGGAAGAAGACTCTGAGAAATCAAAGGATTACCAAAATTTAGTGTATAGAACAGGAGTAAGACAACTGATTCTTTGTAGAGAAGTATATACTTTCTTATGTTTTCTATGGAGTACTTAACATAAGCATTCTGCCCAAGAAGTTATACATTTCAAATATGTACCTTTAAGATGGACATTTACACCTATTTTTTAAATAGAGAAAATGGTAGTGATTATTTAACCTCTTTAATAAGTTACGATCATGTAAATTTTATTGTACCTGAGTTAAAAGATAGGTATGAGTTAATAGACAGCTGAAGAAGGAAGGGTAGGGAACACAAGGTAAGGGAGGAGGGAAAAGAAAAGAAAACCCCATAAAGCTACATAAAAGGAAAAGAGGAAGATTTTCCATAGGCCACTGAACTTTAAAGGGACTATCAATGAGCTATTTTAAGAATATACTTGTTGGAACTAGGTTTATTAAGTGAAATGGGTAAGGAAAACCCTCTGTAATTTCTTATCTATTCAAAAAATAACATAAGAATTTGAAAGAATTATAGATAGAAATTCCAAAGTAATATTACTGTAGTTTTTTTCCTCAAAATATAGTGTCTTCTATTTAAAGTATCATAATATGGACTACCATAGAAAAGTATTATGGTTAAAGGAAGTTATTTTGTGAAGCTTGAGACCATTTTTTGTCAGCCTCATATAGTCAATACATGTGAAGAATTTACCTGTTTTGAATATCCTAAAAGAATGGATTTTTCAGGGTGATTAAGAAAATCCATACTATAAATTACTTAAATGAAAATAAAGTATTTACGTGATTACTAAAGGAGTTCAACTATAATTTAAAATATCGGTATTCTATAAGCATAATTTGAGGTTGAAAACTTTCTAAAATATAATCGGATCTTTAAAATGTTTTGAGGATATAGATCTTATTCATATTTCTATTTTCTCTGGCATTTATTAATACAGCCTTATGCTTTTCATCCTAATGTTAATATATTTATGTTTTTGATATTTATGTGTAGATAAAATTCTTTGAGGGATATTAGGTATCCCTATTCTGTTTTATTGCAGCTAACCTTTAAATCGTGATTTTTTTAAGCGTGCTGATGACATTACAAGTTTAGTAACAGATACTACACTCCTTGTACATTTTTTTGGAAAAAAGGGAAAAGCTGAGCTCAACTTTGAAGATTTTTATAGGTGAGCTTACTTTTTTATTTGTATTGAAAGTGTTAACATGCTAAAGTCATAAAAGTCTTTAGAATTAGAATTATCTAGTACAGTGATACCTCTATGCTGCTTTCATCTTAACTGAAGGTACTATGTATAGCAAATATTCACTTTCATCAGTATCTGTATACCAGTGGTTATACTGATAAATATAACAAGAAGTTACTGAATCATTAAAAAATGGTTATCTGGATTGTTATTTTCTGTATATTCAGAAGATATTACCAATTATTTAGTCTCAATAAGCCAGAGTAGTAGTAATAATAATATAATAATAATAATAACAACAATAAGCATGTGTGTAGTGTTTATTATAGTAAACAGTAGACACTGCACACTAATTCCTTTAAGTGTCTTAACTACTCTGCACGGTATTTTTGTTATCCCCATTTAAGAGATGAGGAAGCCAAAGCCCTGAGAGGCTAAGAACCATCTGTTACCATCACTCTTCGTTAATCTTATTTATTCTTTATTTTTGTCATAGATTCATGGATAACCTCCAAACAGAAGTTCTAGAAATAGAATTCCTTTCCTACTCTAATGGGATGAATACTATCAGTGAAGAAGATTTCGCTCATATTCTTCTACGATATACAAATGTAGAAAATACATCAGTATTTTTGGAAAATGTGCGTTACAGTATATCCGAAGAAAAGGTATCTAATCCTCCATATTTATTTTGTTACATAGGTTATCTTGTAATTATATAGGTCTATAAAATAGAGAGTTCATTTTGGTAGTTCTTTTACTCCTCTTTAAATTAATAGATACTTTGGATATATTTTATTCTTTTTTCCTGTGTGTCCTAAATGCTCTGGCTAAATTTTAAAAATTGATTAATTTAAAATCCTAGGTAGAAATCCATATTTTTCTTAGATATTTTGAAAACTCTAAGGTTGTTAGCAATTATTTTATTCAAATTATAAATGTCGTTTTCCAAGAGAATTCTGCTGAGCTATATGCTTTGACTGCTACATAAACATCTCCTCTTATGAAGCAGTTTTTATTGATATCATTTCAGTCACACAATTCATTTCTATAATACCCTTAATAAAAAGGTCATTTGAAGATGAGTAATCTTATCAGCAATAAGTAATCTTATGAGTAATAAAAGGTCATTGAAGAGCGAGTAATCTTATCAGCAAAGTGAGGTTTTTTTCAGAGTTTGGATGACATGAATGGTTAAGAACCTGGGACAACTGATTGTCTATTTGTTTAGTAGTGAGTGTTTTGTCAGCAATTCTTAGCAGTTGTGCATTATCTAGTGGTATTTGAATGCATCATTGCAACCAAATAGAACTGGTGTTACAGGTACCCCTTCAAGCGTGGGATGTTTTGGATATATTGCCTTCTATTTGTGTTTGTACAAGGATCAAGTTAATCTGTCCAAGAAAAACTTGCAAATAGTTTGACTTCGTTTAAAATGGATACATTGACAGTGCTAACAATTCTCCATGTCCTCTAAGGAATGAGAAAACAGGACTTGATGCATTTGGCCATTAGTTTACATGAATCTCTTAATTAGGGATCTTTTTCCTGTTTTACATGTTAAACTGAATTTTTCCAATTCATAGACACTTCCATAAAAATAAAAATTGGAAATTGTACTATGTCAAACTACAAGGGTATTTTTTAGGGCCTTAAAGAATCTTTTTTTATTCTTTCATCACATGGACACTGATAGAAATCTGTAATGTTTAAGTTTAATTCCAGGATGAAGAGTGCTTGGGACCTCCTTGTACTATTTTTGAAACTGTTTTCCATATCGAAAATTATTTCAAAATAAAAAAATTTTCTTTTAAGTTGAATTCAGCTTCTCTGAAAACTTCTAATTGTTAGAAGTATCATGAGCACTACAAATCATTACAGTAAAAAGAGAAATTTGGCAACTGAACCACCATTGCTTCTCATTGAAAAAAAATTTTTCTTTTTTTGGCACTATCTCATCAATCTTTAGAACACCTTCCAGATATTGACATCTTTCTTTTAGAAAAAGGGAAGCTGAGGCTCTCAGGTACTTAGACACTTGCCCAAGGATTCAAACCCAAGACCCTAAGCCAAGGAATGATAATACTACCACATCCTATTTATGTCTTTCCCTTCCTTTCACCCCTCATCCCCTTCTCTCCAAAAGAATAGCAACTACTACTATTTGAATAGCAGTTTATATTTCTAAAATACTTTAATTTCCATTCATTTATCTAGCAGATATTAAACATCTACTGTTTACTAGGCCTTATTCTAGCCACTGTGGATCAAGTAACAAGCAATATCGTTCTTTCTTGGAAATCAGTAGTGGAGAGATACAGTAAACAAGTAAAAAGTAAATAAATGACATTTTCAGATAACGGTAAATATTATGAAGAGAACCAAAAGTCAGGGAGAGTGAGAAAGATGTACTGTTAAGGAAAGCTTTTCTGAAGAGGTAGCTTTTGAGGAAAGACTCAGGAATGACCTGTGCAAAGATCTGGACGAAGAATATTCTAAGCAGAGGAAACAGCAAATACCAAAGTTTGCCAACCGTGCATTAGAGCATAGGTGTGATGTTCATTCATTCAGCAAGTATTTATTCAGCAAGTATTTGCTGTCTACTGTTACACTCAAATATGATCTGACTGATGTGCTAAATGTGATTGGATTCATGTTTCAAAAAAATCATCTTGGCTGGTACAGAATAAACTTTAGTTGGACTAGCTTTGAAAGAAAAAGGCAAATTAGGGTGTTGTTATAGCAGTACAGGAAAAAGATGCATGGCTTGGATCAGGGTCAGAGTAGAGAAAAGTGGTCAGATATTGGATCATTTAAAAAGTCGAGCTGATAGAACTTGTTGCTGGATTATACTTCAATGTGAAGGAAAAAGAGGAATCAAGAATTTTTAAGTTTTAACCTGAACCACAAGGTGAAAGAGTGATGCCATTTACTGAACTCTGAAGGAAAGAATCAATAGTTTTATTTTGGACAAGTAAGTCTGAGACTCCTATGAGATGTCTGAGACTCCTATGAGATATCTAAGTGAAGAAATTATGCAAGCAGTTGGATATTTGACTCTAGTGCAGTCAGGGCTACTTTTGGTAATCATTAGTATTTAAGCTGTGTATCCAGCTTAAACTTCTCCCCTGAATTTCACACTTTTACATTATACTGCCTACTCAGCATCTCCACTTGGGTATCCATTAGACATCTTAGGCTTAATAGTTACAAATCTAAACTGATCATCCCAAGAAATTTTGCTCCACATACCATCTTCCCGGTTTCAGTTAGTGGAAACTCCATCTTCCTAGTTGTTCTAGCCAAAATTTTCAGACTCTTTCCTTTCACATTCTACTTACAGTCCATCCACAAATGCGCTTGACACTGCTTCTATCAGAATTTGACCATTTCTTACCATCTCCATTGCTGCCACCCAAGTCACCATTCTCTCTTGCCTGGATTATTGTAGTTGCCTCCTAAATCATCTCTCTGCTTTCAGCTTTACCTCTCTACAGTCTGCTCTCTGTTTAGCATTTAAGGAAATGCTTTATATCATGATTCAGATTTTACAGTAACTCTTTATTTTTCTCAAAGTAAAAGCCAAAATTTTTACGAAAAGGCCTGTAGAAATTGTTCCCTCATTACCTTTGACTTCATTTCCTGTCGTTCTCCACTTGTTCACTCTGTTCCAGGCACACAGCCACTTTACTGTTTCCCAATACCAGGCAATCTTATATTTCAGGGCTTCTTTGTATATGTTCTTTTCACTGCCCAGAATACTCTTCTCTTAGATAGCCACATGGCTTACTATATTATTTCTCAATGATGTGAGAATCTAATATATAAATAATCACCTATTTATAAATAATATATAACCTATGATATAAGTAATAACCTATTATATAAGTTACAGTCCTCCCCCTTGGCATTTGCTATTCCTTCTTAATCTATTTTTATTTCCTTAGCATTATCATCTTCTAACATACTATGTAATTTGCCTATTTTTATTTTTCATTGTTAATCTGGATAAACAATAAAATATACTTTTGTTTTTTGTCTGTCTCCCCCAATTCGAATGTAAGCTTCAGGAAGGCTGATATTTTTATCTTTTTTATTTATTCTTATATCCATAATACCTAGAAACCCTGTTGAGTGAATTGATAGATATTATTTAAAGATGTAGAGCTTAAAGCTTTACTGTTTTTGTGAATTTTACCCACAGATAGATTCACTTGTATGAAATGGCAGATATACAAGGTTATTTATCATAAAAGACTGAAAACTACCTAAATATCTTTCAGAAAGTCCTTGATTAAATAAATTATATTTATAAGTGAAAAAAAGGTGCAGCTGAAAAAAAAACTAAGGAAATTCTTTATGTACTAATATAGTACGACCTCCAAGATATATAAATAAAAAAGAGCCAAATTTACAACAATGTGTATAGCATACTACCACTTATTTAAAAAGATAGCCTATGCTAATTCTGGAAGGACCCTCAGAACTAGAAACATTGGTTCCTCCAAGAAAAGGAACTACATGGCTAAGGAACAAGGGTGGAAGACAGGGAGATTTTGTGTTACATACTCTTTTTTGCCTTCGGAATTTTGAACAGGTGAATACATTGCCATATAAAATAATTTTTAAAAATCTTAAATGCCATGAGACCAGGTAAACTTTTCTAGGAGAGAATGTAGATAGAGGTGGTAGAGGGAAGGGAAAGTGCTTCTCAGAATAACCACAAAATATAAATATTAACAAGAAAGTAATAAAATGATCATTATTAAGCTTTGAGGAAACTGACGTTCAGAAAGATTTAAGTGACTTACCTTAAGTTATTCAGCCAGTAAATTCCAGTTTGAATTTTCTGTTTATTCCAGACTGTACATTTTAAAGTTGTTTATATTTCTAAAAGTTATGCAGTTGCCATTTAGATTGGTTACCTATATAACTTGAACAGTATAAATAGTGTCATACTTAATATATGAGATGAGCATGAATTTTGTGTTGAGAACAAACATAATTTATACACTTGAGGTGCTGCGCTCATAAGATCATGTTTTCTGAATGGTTTTTACTTGTATGATAATGTGTTCTGATGATTTATTTGAATTTTTCAAGTTATTTATTTTTTATTTTATTAAGGTAAAATACATGTAACAGAATTAACCATTTTAAACTGAACAGTTCTGTGGCATTTAGTTGTGGCACTGTTGTGTAATGACAATCTCTATCCATTTCCAAAACATTTTCATTACATCAAAGTAAACTCTGTACCTAATAAGCGTTCCCTGCCCTGCTTACTCCCTCCCCCGCATACTATCTGCCCTCAGCCCCTGGTAACCATCAGTCTGTGCTCTGTCTTGATGGATTTACTTATGCTATTTCATGTACATAGAAACATGTAATATGTGACCTTTCATGTTTATCTTATTTCATGTTTTTGAGGTTCATCTACATTGTAGCATTTACCAGTACTGTATTCCTTGTTATGGCTTAATAACATTCCATTGTACATATGTACCACTATTTGTTTATTCATTTATCTGGCCATGGACATTTGAGCTTTATTCTACCCTTTGACTATTGCGAATAGTGCTTCTGTGAATATGTGTGTGCATGTATTTGTTTGAGTACCACTTTTCAGTTCTTTGGGGTATATACTTAGAGTGGAATTGCTGAGATGTGTGTGTGTGTGTGTGTGTGTGTGTGTGTGTAGAAGTAGTATCTATATAATTACCTTTACTTTAACCAAAATTCTTTACTTCTTTATATGGCTTTGAGTTATTGTCTTGTTTGCTTTCTTTTCAGTCTGAAGGACTCTCTTTAGCATCTCTTGTAGGACAAGTCTGCTAGTAATGAACTCTCTTAGCTTTTGTTTATCTGAGTTAGATCTAAATTTCTTCATTTCGTCATATATAGAATTCTGTTGACAGAATTTTTTTCTTTCAGCACTTGAAATATCGTACTCACTTACTGCCTCCATGGTTTCTGATGAGAAATTATCTGTTAATCTAATTGGGTACTCCTTCCATGTGAACAATTGCTTTTCTCCTGCTGCTTTCAAGATTGTCTTTGGCTTTGACAGTTTGAGTATAATGTGTCTTGGTGTGGGTCTTTCTCAGTTTACCATACTTGGGGTTCATAGAGCTTCTTGGATGTATAGACTCAGGTCTTTCATCAAATTTGGGAGGTTGGTGTTCAATCATTATTTCTTTAAATATTCTCTCTGCTCCTTTATCTCTCACTCTTTCCTTTCTTGAAGTCCTATGATGTATATACTGGTACACTTGATGGTGTCCCCAAGTGTCTTAGACTCTGTTCACTTTTCTTCATTCTTTCGTCTTTCTGCTTCTCAGACTGAATAATTTCAATTGTCTTATCTTTAAGTTCACTATTTCTTCTACTTATTCGATTCTATTGTTCAGCCTCTCCAGTCAGTTATTCATTTCAGTTTTTGTACTTTTCAGCTCCAAAATTTTTGTTTGGTTTCTTTTTACAATTTCTGTCTCTTTATTGATATTCTCATTTTGTTCATACTTAGTTTTCCTGATTTAATTCTTTGTCCATAGTTTCACTTAGTTATCTGAGTGTATTTAAGACAGTTGATTTAAATTCTTCATTTTTTTAGTCCACTATCTGGGCTTCTGCAGGGATTGTTTATGTCGATTTATTTTTTTCCCCCTGTGAATGGATTATACTTCCTAATACTTTGTACACATTGTAAATGTTTTACTAAAAACTAAACATTTTGAATATTATATTGTAGTAACTCTAGAAATCAGATTCTTACCTGCAGTTGTCAGTTTGCAAAGTAACTTGGAAAGGTAACTGTACAAGTGGAGGAGACTGTATTTCTTGTTGTGTACAGTCACTAAATATTGTGTTCCATTATCTTAGTGGTTAGCCAGTAACTGACAAAGATTTCCTTAAATGTCCAGAGCCAGGAAGAAAACAATATAGTATTTTCCTAGTCTTTGCAACTCAGCCCTGAGCTAGAGCACTCCTTCAACACTAAGCCAGGCTACCTAAGCCTCTTCATTTGTTTTTACCTCCTGCTTCCACAGAGCCCGTAGATCTGCCAGATGTGGTAAGCTAGGGTCCTCTCAGGTCTTTTTCAAAGCATGCATCAATTCCGAGGCATATCCGATTTTCCAGATATATGCAATAGCTCTTTGAGCTCCTCATGCTCTACCAGTAACCATTCTCGTTCGCCTCTTCCAGGCTTTTGTATTCTATCTGCCACTTGTCCCTTCTACTATCCCTTGCCCCAGGCTGGCACAGAGTGTGTATGTCTTTAAATCTTTTGATAGATGTCACTGTTGCCAAGAAAGCCACTTCGGTCCAAGAAGAAGGGTGTGAAACAAAAGTCAGCTTCTGTGCTGGTCCCTTGGGGAACCACTAGACAGGTCAAATAGCACACCACAACATTTTAAGAATAAGGTCCATAGTAGCACTCTGGCACCAGGAAGCCAAACCAGGAACACCAGCTGCTGTCCCAAAAGCTGCCACAGCACTGAAAAATAAAAATAGTAGTTCAGGGGATAAAAACACCACAACACTCTCTCACGAATTTCAGGCACCCTCTTCTTCATTCATCTGTCCCCTTCTTGCTATAAACTTTGGATTAGATTCTAGAGTTCAAAAAAACAGTTGATTCTATCAGTATTTCGCAGCTTATCATTGTTTCAGCAGAGGGACTAATTCTTTAAGCACCCTACTCCACCATTTTCCATGATATCATTCCCTAGTCTCTTTCTAGTTTTCTAATAATTATTGCAGGCTTTGGTACCCCAACCAAAGATAAACATATGCACACACTGAGAGCACTGTCATGGCTACAGATAGAGCACATTATCAACTAGTACAAGCAGTGTAATTATAGTAGCAGTTTGATATCTACAGCATTTTCTGGTTTGTCTTTTTATTAAATTATGTCTTATTAACTATCTCAGTTTTGTCCACTTATGCTTTGCTGCAATTCAGTTCAAGTGCACTGATGTACGTGTGTTCACATCCTGAATGACATATTTCAATAAGTATATGTAACTTTTTATTGTGGTAAAATAACCGTTTAAAAAATTTTAACCATTCTAAAGAGTAAAATTGATGGAATTAACTACATTCACAGTGTTGTGTAACCATCACTACTAGTTCCAGAACTTTCTCATCATCCCAAACAGAAACCCTGCACCCATTAAACAGTCACTCCCGTTTCCCCTTCCATCAGCCCCCGGCAACCACTAATCTGCTTCCTCTCTCTGTGGATTTGTCTGTTCTAGACATTTCATGTAAGTGGTATCGCATGACACCTTTTGCATCTGGCTTCTTTAACTTAGCAAAACTTTTCCAAGTTTCATTCATCTTGTAGCAAATATTAGCATTTCATTCCTTATTATTGCCAAATAATACTCCATTATATAGATACACGGCATTTTATCAATTTTTAAATTGGTGGACATTTGAGTTGTTTTCAATTTGGGCTATTTGAATGATGTCGTTATAACGTTTGTGTACAGTTTTTTTGTGTGGACACGTTTTGAATTCTGGAGAATTTGGTATATACCTCAGAGTAAAGAGCTGGGTCACATGGCAACTTTAATGTTTAATTTTGAAGAACTGTTTTTCTAAGTAGCTACAGCATTTTCAATCCCATTAACAATGTATGAAGTTTATAATTTTCTGCATCCTCACCAACATTTGTTATGTCTCTGCCTTTTTAATTGTAGTCATCCTAGTGTGTGTGAAGTTGTATCACAATGGTTTTGATTGCATTTCCCCAATGAATAATGATGCTGAACATCTTTTCCTGTGTTTGTTGGCCATTCGTATACCTTCTTAGAAAAAATGTCTATTCAAGTCCTTCACCCATGTTTTAATTGGCTTGTCCTTTTACAGTTGATTTGTATAAGTTCTTTATTCTAGATACTAGACTTTTATCAGATACATGATTTGCAAATATTTTCTTCCATTTTGTAAGTTGTCTTTTTTACTTTTTTGATAGTGTCAATTAATGCCACAAGTTTTTTTAACTTGAACTATTAAATTTAGGTCTTTGATACATTTTGAGTTAATTTTTATATATGGAGTGAAATAAGACTCAAACTTCTTTCTTTTACATGTGGATACCCAGTTGTTTCAGCACTGTTTGTTAAAGAAACTGTTCTTTCTCCAATAAATATCTTGGCCCCTTACTGAAAATCAGTTGACCACAGATATTTGATTTATTTCTGAACTCTCAGTATGTATATATTTTTGATACTTTAAATTTTTCAGTTACTATCATCATTTTATTTTTGTTAAAATGTAAGCTACTTCTTTTCACTCTACTTCTAACAATTATGACACATTCAAGTCCTAATGGTTCATTACAGAAGTGATTCTGGGAGTGCGAGTGGGGAGGGAGAAGAAATGGCTATACTGTACCCTCCCTCTTTTAATCTCCTAGTCTCTTTCTCTCACTGCTGTTAAGAATGGATTCTTTTAAATTATCTCCATCAAAATGATTGCCATTTTTCAATTTACAGTTTCATATTTCCATACACAAAGAGTTTAATCTACACAAAAGAATTATTGTATGGTTTTGAATTTGATTGTCTTCTCAAACATGAGAAATCTATTTTGAATATGTGAAGGTTCAGATGGTGAACATTGTGTTCTGTCATTCTTTGATTTAGTTTTTAATTTTATGCTTCCCAAAAGCATTGACATTTTTGTTTACACTTTGCTTAAAAATATCCCATCCTCCTGTTTTTTACTTTTACTAGCATTAACCTGTCACCTTAAGACAGACTGTTGCTGTAGCAGTTGGTCGCAGCATAAACCGATACAAAACCAGAGCAGTGACCAGTTTCTCTGACAACAAGCTTTCCACATCAAGTCAGACCCCTTCTGTCTCAGTCTCCCTAACTGATTCAGATAGTCCTCTCTGGAAAACATGGCAGGTGGGATCAGGTCACAAAGCAGAATCCAGGGTTGAAGTAGCCATAAGTTAATATAAGCAAAGAGAAAGAGAAAAATGTGAAAAGACAGTGAGGATTCACCTTGCTAATAAAGAGGAGTTGTAATTGAAGTAGAAATAACATATTCCAAAATTTGATATTATTTCAATGATAAATATTATTTTGATAATAAATCATTTAATCAGTAGTTGACTAATGAAAATAGACTGGTCTTTTCCCGAGTTTTTTAATGCTGCCTTGTTAGTTTTCCTTTCCCTTTGAACCCTACATTAAGGTTTTATTAAGCCTAACTAAGCTCCTGCCCCTGTTCTTTTCTGTTTACTTTTTCTTTCAATTATGTTAATATTGCTGAAGAGAACACATTAATTAAATACAGCTCTTCATGTCCAAATTTGTATGATCTGAGATACATTGTGCTTATTTTAAATAACTTTACTGTTTAATTGAAGTAATAGCAGTGGCAATAACTGCATTTTGTATGAATGACGTTCCACAGTCCTTCCCATGATCCCACACCATGCCCAGTATTGGACCTATCTGTATATAGTCATTGTACTTCTTTCTGTTGTCTTGGCAATGTTATCATGGCAAGAACAAATAAAAATACACCACCGTTGGCTTATTCAACATTTTGATTTTGCATCATCATTATAAAGACATTAATGACCCAGTGCTTAATTGTATTTAATAAGTACATGTACAGAAGAAACTTTGTTGCAAGTTTTTTTCATCTTTTTGTTTATTTTCTTCATCATATTTAAGGGTTTAAAAAATTCAGCTAAAATACAGATTTTAAAATTGAAGATTTTTTATCCATTTTTATTGTAGCATTTTTTGGAACTTTGTGCTGATGTGACAGTGTTGTAAAAAATATTTTCACTTGTCATTGCTAATGGTAGCAACGCTGCCCAGTGGGAAAAAAAAATCTGAGTGAATTTTACATTCCATTTGGGGAAAGAAGGTTTTAGAATGTGCTCTGAAAATGTTTACTTACAAAATATATTACTCATGCTTAATCTATTTATTTCTAGTTAGTATAGATACTTATTTTAATACTACTTATTTTAGTATACTTATTAAATACTAAGTATATTTACATATATTCTCTCAATATAGGGTATCACATTTGATGAATTCAGGTCATTTTTCCAGTTTTTAAACAACCTAGAAGACTTTGCAATAGCCCTGAATATGTATAACTTTGCAAGTCGTTCTATAGGGCAAGGTAAGTATCTTTCAAAAATTAAAAGCAAAAAATAATCCTACATTGTTTCTAGGGACTTTGACAGAAAATTAATTGGATAGATCATATAAGCCATCAACTTGCCTGAAAGTTTGTTGTGTACTTCAGTGGAAGATCTGTTTTCCTTAAAGGAAGTTTAGGGAATTATGCTGAATTTTGTATTAAATGTATTATTTCTCTTCATTTCATATTCTGGGGAAAATCTAATTATGTTTGTAAAGGTTCAAAGAGGAAGAAACCTCATGGCCACTCGCTAACATTGAGGGTTGTGAATCTACCTAGAGAAGAGCCAGCTGGTCATGCCTCAGATATCAACACAGGATGGTGTTTATATTACTGATTTTACCCACAGTCTCTGCTGGCTCAGAAACCTGAATTTTGTCAACAGAATCAGCTTTTAGCTATGGACTTAAATTAACCAAGTTTTAAAAATGATATATAAAATTGAATGTTGATTTTCCTTAATTTACATAGAAATACAACTCATAGAATTCAGAATGGTGTTGACCTCAAGACCAGCTCATTCCTTCCCTGTAGGTAGACTAATGAGTCAAGTTCTTTTTCTAGGATTCTGTGGCTATGACTACTTTCCCTTCTTCCCTCATAGCCATATCCTTTTAAAATATTCTTGCCATATGAAGAATGTTATGTCTTTAAGGTGATTTGACCTGTGTCTGCTATAATCTAATAAATGGCAAGATAGTCTTTTTATTTTGTTGCCAAGTTCTAGGGAGAAGCCAAACCGTGTCCCCTAAGTGTTGATGATAATTATCTCTCTCCCCAAAACAGAGATTAAACCCCTCATTTAGCTTCATCTATTCATTCACTGAGGAAGAGGAACCTGAAAATTTGTCATATTTCACCCTTTGTCTAGTCTAAGTGTTCAAATAAGTTGTCTTTCTCAACTCAACTCAATTTAGTGTTTTAACACCAAAACTTTTGGGAACCCTGCCTTCCCAGACCAGCATTTACTACCATGATAAACATAATTAACTTCAAAAAGAAAAAAAAAAGTCAATGTCTGTTTACCTGGTTCAGAATGGACAGTTGTTCTTTTACTTTGTGGAACTGGAAAGTGGAAAAAATTAATTGAGTACTCTTGCAGGTGCTAGGAGTATATATATATTTTTCCTACTGCTGCTACAACATTTATTTCAGATGATTACCTCTTAAAAGGCAGTAGGCACATCAGTGGTATTCTTGCCATTACCCACTTTCCTCTCCAATGTTTCCTTGACAACTCACAAAATAAACTTTCTAAAACACAGATTAACTTTTCTACAACACACCTGCTATGGAAAACTTTAGTTCCCCAACTGCATGTTAAAGAATGTAGTTTCCTCTCCTCAAAGTCCCTGTACAGAGCTCTAGATCCTGTATGTCCAGATTGCTCAATGTTTTCTAAATGTGCCTTATACTTGTATTCCCTCCATGCCATTGTTCATTCATGTATCTCATCTGCCATTTCTTTTATCTCTACATGTTGAAATCATCTATCCTTCAGGCTCAGCTCAGATACAAAATTGCAGCCTTTCCTAATCGCTGCTCTCCTCTCTCCTTTCCCTATTCCACACTACAGACAGAAGGAATCACTCAATTCCAAATTCTTATATCTTTGTTGGTACTTTTTGTGTCATCTTGTATAAGGGTTATTTGGGGAGGTATCTCATCTCCCATCTGAACTGTAAGTTTCCTGAGAACTTATTCATCTTAATAACCTCTAAAAGTGTCTGTTGCTGATAATAGATGCTCATTAAATATTCATTGAATATGAATGCATTATTAAACTAAGATACAGTTATTCTTGGCCCTTTAAAACTATAAAAATTTTGTTTCCTTAAAGATAACATGAGTAATGAAGAGTCATATTACATAAGATCATGACTCATGTAGAAAAAAACTTCTTTTATAACCTTATTAGTAATTAATACATATTATAAGAATAATGTTAATGGTTTACTCCTTTTCTGTAACATTTATCTAGATGAATTTAAGCGTGCCGTCTACGTAGCTACTGGCCTCAAACTTTCGCCACATTTAGTGAACACAGTCTTCAAGATTTTCGACGTTGACAAAGATGATCAATTAAGTTATAAAGAATTTATTGGAATTATGAAAGACAGACTCCATAGAGGATTCCGGGTAAAACTATAAATTTCAAGCCTATTGATATCCTTTTTAAAAACTGAAAGAAAATATCCAAGTTTCAGAAACAATTTATGTAAATTTTTAATATTATAAACATGAACTATTATGTTTGAAAAGGAAAAGTATAAGTCTCTAGCCCAAAACAATTTGAGATGATAATGCTTTTTTAAAATATAAAATCATTTTGAATTTTAATAACTTATTTGCATATTCAATTAGTATAATGTCTTCTCAATTTGTGGGAGGAAATGTTGCCACATATTTTCGATGAATTCAATCTGCACACTGGCTGTCAGACTTGTTAGTATAGAAAAAGAAATATCACTGTTTCTCATTGTATGTGACACAGATTTCCACTAGGCAACTTGCAGCACTTAAGTCACTGCATATTCAGTACTATTTATATGGAAAATAAAGTAAAAACTTTTTTGTCCTTTTAATATTCTTCCTGTTATCATCCTACACTGCAAAATAATGAGAAAAATCGATGATTTTTTTTCCTCAAAAATACTTTTTAAAGAATGAAATATAGCATGTATCAATAAATGTTTATGCATCTAATATATTTGTAGATTGTACCACAAATGAAAAAAAATTATTAACAGCTGGAATATTCAATCTTCCCTCTTTGGTAAGAATACCCCTAAGCATTGTACATTTAAAAAGAGAAAAAGTTATATATATTTTAAAAATTAAGATTATTCTTATACAATGTTTTTAAAGCTTTTTAATGATTTTTTTAAATCCAAGCTGTCTTGGTAAAGATACTGTGTACTTAACTGCCATCTAGTGGTTAGTTGTTAATATTTAAGATGATGGCACAAAAACCCGAAAGGGCATATATTGAAATTTATTGTTCTTCAAAAATTTTAGAGTAGCAAGATCAAATTAAAATAGAAACTATACTATAAACCTCTGACGCTGTATTTTTTTCTCCCTTGGTGTTATGTGTTTTTATTTTTGCTTACTTTATTTATTGCATACCTGTGGCCTCATGACATTTTATTTACATTTACGTTTTTAATCCTGTTTCACAGGGTTATAAAACAGTTCAGAAGTATCCCACTTTCAAATCCTGTCTGAAGAAAGAACTTCATAGCAGATAAGTATGTAAGCTTCTCTGTCTAAATTTGTTCAGTAACAATATGGAAAGGACATGATTTATTTTTCTGTTATGACATTTAACGAATAGCTGAAAGAATTTGTTTTTAATTTTTAGGTCACTAATTAAATATAAGAATTACTCTTGTAATGATTTAATTTTAGACCAGTAATTCAATTTAATAATTAATCATTATAATAAAGCACTACTTTCCCACTATTAAGTTGTGATCTAAAAATGAGCTGGAATAAATACTCATTTGACTGGAGTTCTCTTGGAGTACCTTGATTGGAAATGTGTTTAATTTGCAGATTGATATCTGAACAGATACAGAATAATGACTCCAGATCGACTTTTGTAATCTAAGATGATTAACATCTAAGGAATATTTGTTACTATTTCTTAGGATCATGATTCCAAATATCTGCTACAATAATAGCAGCTAATTTTTTTTTTAAGATTTATTTTAGGTGCCTGACACTGTATTAAATGTTCTTCCATATGGAGTATCTCATTTAGTCCTCACAGATAGATATCTCATTTAACAGCAGAGGAAATAGAGGCTTAGTGAGTAATATGCCCAAGATAGCTTGCTAGTAAGTCACAAACTAGGATTTGAGCCCCATTCTGTCTAATGGCAAAGCCATCTTATTTGTTATTAACTATCACTGTAGAATGCCATATTTGAGGAAGAGATAGGCAGTCCCTTCAGTTTGTATCAGCTCAAAGAAATGCCTCACGTTTATTGATCTTCAAAATGAGGTGTTTATTTTCCCTTTTCTCTTTTAAAAGTCAACCTATAAAAGTCAATCTATAAAATTTTGGTGTATTGTGGATTCTGATTAGTTAGGTCCCAAATCGAAGGTTTTATTCATTTCTACATGCTTGCAAATATATATTTCTTGCTGTTTTTCTCAAGCTAGAAACATTTATATTTGTAGCAGTTTTACCAAAGTGGTTCCAAGTGGTATCAGACCATATTATTCTTTAAAAAAAAAAACTGCTTAGTCAGTACCTTTAAGAAAGAGCATAATAAACATGGTTAAATAGGTTCCTTCCCCGTCATAACTTTTGCAACCTTAATATGCCACTATTTATGTGCCTCTCCGAAAGAAAATGGGAGTATTCGGTCTTTTGCAAAGTAGCTTTGAGGCCTAATGTTTTACGGAACCCATTTTGGGAAATGCTGATAGGTAGTGTTCCCAACTAACTTGTCATAGTGTCACACTGACACTATTGTTTCTATATAGTAGGACATAGATAAAAATTACTACATTTATTCTAGACTTTTATAAGACTGATGATTAGACAAGTTACTAAACAAAATACTGAACTTTTAAATTAAAGGAAATGTTTTATGATTAAGTATTTGATATTTATATTTTCTTTTGGTTGTTTTTGTTGTGTGCTTCACTGTTTCTTATTATCATGATAATATTTGATAAATGCCATCACCTCTGAATTTCACCCTAAATTAATATTCCTTTTATATATTTTTTAATTAGGTACTTGTAAAGCAAAATTTAAAGGATTATTATCTACATGACAAATGCAAGAAGTAAAAATTTCAGAGAACAGAAGCAGGTCTGAGATCAGAACTTGTAGAAATGAAGGAAAAGGTGAAAAGGCTAATTATATTTTTTTTCTTGAACTGAGTTTTTGAGTGTAAGACACATAAAATGTATCTTTGTACTAACTACAAATATGTGTTACCACGTTGAACTCTTGTCTTGATTTACTGAACTCTGCACTTTTTCATTCCTTTCAGAAGTATATAGATACTTCCAATGACTATATAAGAATGTATTTTAAATATTTTTAAAGTTTCTTTAGAAATTTGCCTAGTTTCAAAATAATATATGGTTCCTAGAATCTAAATGACTTAAAAGTGAACGACTTATTTTCTTTGGTTTTAGACTGTGAACTTACCTTAAAAATATTCCTTAAGATTTATCTTAGGGCCCTAGAATTGTTGATAAATCCATATTATTTATCTGATTTTTAATTATATTGAAATTGTTATGAAAAGCAAATAGAAATTAAGCTACTATACAATACGATGGTTTACATTGTACTTTTAACTTTTAAAAGTACTTAACATACATTGTTTGAATCATATAAAGTTTTTTTTAAGTTTTTGTTCACTTCCCAAAGTCAACAGAATGTCTAATGTCTGGTATTATTTTATGTATATGGTAAAGAAATTTAAAATGTAGATTATTTTTTCCTCAAAAAATCACACATTGATGGTAGAATAATGGTAGTTGTTGTAGCAATAGTCATTGTCATTGCCATTATTGTTTTAACATGATGCTGCTCCTGAATGCAGTTAGTATATGTTATAACACTAGTAAAAATATCTTACAACTCTATAACTTATTGTATATTGTTAGTAAAGTCTATAGCATCAAAATGAGTACTGTAACAGACTAATATAAAATGGTTTAGAAGACTGATGTAAATATTAGGTAGACCTTCACGTTTTTTTTCTTGCAAAAGGACCACATGCAGAGTGATGCCAACCAGTCAGTAATAATGCATAATTTAAATATAATTTTTTGTTCCAAAATAATATGTCTTAGGAGAGAAAAGAAAAACTTTCTATTGAAAAAAAACAAAACTTGATTTTCACATGGAGAAAATACTGTGAATAGAACTTAATTGAAATCTGTTCAATTAAAAAAGTTTAGTTTATAAAAGGATACTATATGAAAGTAGAACAGTGAATTTAAATTAACATATTAATGTGTTATATTTGGAAGATATGTTCATGTATCTTCTTTTCCGAGATGTATTTAATGTCAGTTGCACACACTTCAACTATTACCTTGCTTTTGCACAGGAAAATAGGAACTACTGATTTTGTTTTTATAAGTTATTAAATGTGAAATTGATAGCTGTGCATCAGCCTATTTATAAAAGTAGTGGCATTTCCAAGAAAATGTTTTCATTAGCACTGACTATGTATTTGACTTTTCACATTCTTTATCTGATATTTATGACATTAATATAGAAATATGATTCTTAAATTTGAGGATTCTGTATAGCATAATAATTTAATTTCACCTGTTTTCAAGGTTGATTGAATTGATTTACTAAATGATAATGCCTGCGTACCCACCCATTTAACATACCCCAGGTCTATTTTACCTTACACTGAATGCTCTCAATATTATTTGCTATCTAAAATAATTGAAAAAATGCAAATATTTTTATCTTTGAGTATAAATTATATTATCTTGCATACATGGAAAAATTGCCATTTATAACAGTCCTATAAATGGACATTAAAAACTGAATTAGCTCATTAAAATTATTTATAGTTCTGCCATTCTCTCAAGAAATACTACATATGCAATCTTTATTCTTCATTGCTTATCAGAGTGAATGGATATTCATCTGTTCATAAGACTGCTGCATGATATTTAAATGGGAATAAGCAAAATATTCTGGTCAATTAAAATGGGAAAGAATAGTAAATTACAATGATTCCCTACATATTATCACTCTTGAACTTTATCCTCTATAAAATGAGAGGTAAAAATAATTCACTGGATTATTGTTTACATCAATTGAAAAAAATTTAAGTGCGTTGAAAATAGTAATGTACTAGATACATGTATGCAATTCTATTTCCTTCTACAAACTATTCTTTGGAAAGATGAAGCTATACATAAAAAATTTAGTATCAAACTCTTTACAGAGAGTCTACATGATCAAAGTTTTTAGTACGTCTCAGAATGAGTTCATATTAAGAAATTTATTTAAGTTCCAGTTTATTGTTCTTATTGTAAAATATAATTGTAAAGCAACCTGTCTGACATACTTACATTATCTTAAAATAAATATACCTGTTCCTGAATCAAGAAACTTACAGTACTTTGCTGTTCTGTATATCCGCGGACTAACGTCTCTCTGAAAAATGTCATCTCCAGACTTTGGAACTCTTCGGTGGTTGCCAAACCGCTGGCAATCTTACACCCTCTGCTACAGCTGTACATGCCAATGAAACTAATCTCATCAACACTTTTGTTGGTAAATAAACCACAGAGCCATAAAGCCTCTCAGTGTATAATAGGAATTCGTACTTTATAGAATTATGGTCATTGGTACTGGGTAGCTTTCAGAAAGTTTACATGTGACTTAATGGCGTATCAGTTTTGCTTTACAGAACCGATTGTTTAAATGGCTTAAAATTATTGAACCAACACTATAGCAGCCCCTTTTGTACTAATGTTGGTTATTTTGTAGGAATCATCTTACCAAGGTGACTCCTAGAAATTTACCAGTTTTCAAAATACACTAATTATCCAACTTTTTATGGCCATACAATAAATTAACATTTTTACCTGCTGATTTTACTTACAAAGGATGCAGAAATATTAATTGTAAAATATTTAATAAGATAAAAATTTTAAATGCTAAGAAAGCATTGTGGTTTTCCTTTGAATTGGCAGCAATTTTACTTTCTTAGTAGCTCGTAAAATAATGGTACATCTTGCAATCAGTCATATTTTAAATTATGTGAAATACTGTAAGATGAAAACCAATACAAACATATAATTCTCTTTACATCTTTATATCTTTATAATTCTCTTTATATCACAGTCAGTATTGTGGCACACATCTTAAACTGAAGAACATATCTATAATTGAGACTATATGCATATAAATATACAGTGCTCAGAGGAAGTAAAAACATTATTATAAAAGTTTTCTGGAAAAGATAAATTTTGTGCAGTATTGTAAAGGAAGAGAAGGACAAGTGTTTATGAGAAATGGAATAGAGAAAATAAGAAAATGGAGAAGAGACTGAATGAGGATATTATTTTTAAATTGGTACTGATAAACAGTTTTTAGAAAAATAAATTTTAAAAAACACAAGTTAAATCCTTAATGATGATAATGTCAATACGTCTTTTCACATACCAGATTGAAAAGATAGAATGGTTCCGTAGTATATAGTGTTGATAAGTGTGTGGGGCAGTTGTTGGTGAGGCTATAAATTTGGGTGCAACATCTTTGGAGAGAAATAGAAATATCTTAAAGTTTTGACTGAGAATTTTACTTCTGGGATTGTAATATCGTAATATATATATTTCTAAATTTGTATGTCAACAAAAATATGCAGTGAATTAGTATGTAACTATGAAAAAGAATGAAGTCCATTTATCATGCTGATATGAGAGGATCTATAAGATGTTTTTATGGGAACACAGCAAGGTACAGAAGAATGTATAATATCCTATTGTTTATGTTTAAAACTTTCATTGCATAGAATTATATTTTAATATCTCTTTATCAAAGTTATATGTACAAATTGTCAAAAGTCAAAGAGCTCTAAAGGGTTTAAATAAAATACAGCATCCCTCTTTCCTCTTTTCTTCTCCTCAGGGGCAATCCCTTTCAAATCTAGCAGTTTCTTTTGGTGTCTGCCTTCATATTTCAAGATAACATGCTTATACCAATATTTCTTGATTTAATTTTCAGATTTACTGTTGATTTCCTACAAAAGAAAATGAGGATTTGACTCTATTACCCAAACCCCTTCCAAGATACACACACTCACAATTTCTCCTTCCCCATCCTTTCAGTATAGTTAGATCATATTTTGTTAAATTAATTAGTATATCATCAATTATTGTTTCCTTCCTTATATACCTTCTTACTTTCCCCAGAATTAATCATTTTCTCCTTTTCAGTTTGCTTAATTTTTGTGTACTTCTCATTTACATATTATTCATTCCAAGACTCATCTCCAGAACCAAATGTATATTGTTAATATATTTTACCATGTCAAGTAATATGTAAATTTTTATTATAATTTTAGAAATGCCTCCAGTATCTCTCTATCTCACTGTCCCATCTAGAATGGTTGTTCCCTAGTCCCGATGCAGAACTGTCATTCCAGGATCTCACTTCTTCATCTGTCAAAAATTCTCTTTTACCCCATCTCCCCTGTCCTCCTCTCTCTTTTCATTTTTTGAAGTGGAGTACAATCCTCCATACTTCCCGAGAAAGGCGACATGGTAAATAGATGTTGGAAATCTTTTATGCCTAAAAATGTCTTTATTCTGCCCTCATGCTTAGGCAACCGTTTGTCCAGGAGTGGAAATCTAGAATGACACACCTTTTCCCCTAGAACTTTGAAAGCACTGCCCCATTATTTTCCGGTTTTCAGTGTTGTTCTCTGGAAATCAGTTGCCATCCTGAATCTTGACCTGTTCTTTCTTTCCTCTGGAAGTTAGCAGAATCTTTTTTTTTTTTTTTGCCCCTGATGTTTTAAAATTTCATATTAATATAACTTGGTAAAGATCTTTTACTCATTGATTGTGCTAAGCACTCAATAGTCCTTTCAATCCAAAAACTCAGGATGTTCAGTTCTGAAAAATAAAAGTATTTCTTTGAGAACGTCCTTCCCTCTTGCTGTCCAGTTTTTTGGGAATTTCTATTATAGGTTTCTTCTGCTTTCCTAAGAGTATCCCCGCTCTCTCTCAGCTTTCCGAAAGTTCACGTTATATCACTGCTTTTACCAAAGACCTATATTAGTACTTGTTTTCACTAACCAAAAGAATTTTCACTTTCATGAAAAAAAGCTGTTATGATACTAATGTAGGTCTTTGGTAAAAGTGAAATGGCGGAATGCAAACGCAGAAAGGGGTTACCTGCATTCTGATACTGAATGTCATATACTTACTTACCTTATGTTTCTCCTTTTCTTCTTTCTTACTGTTCATTTCTTTGTCTTTTTTTTTAATTAATTAATTTTTTTATGGTGACATTGGTTAACGAAATCGAATAAGTTTCAGCTGTACACTTTAACAGTAAGGTATATATTTATTTATACAACACCATGTGTTCACCTCCCAGTTAGATTTCTTTTTGTCAGCACATATTTGACCCCCTTTACCTTGTCTACCTCCCCACTCCCCACATAATCTACCCTCTGGTAACCACTAGTCTACAGTCCATGTCCATGAGTCTCTGTTTGTCCTATTCATTTGTTGCTTTTAGGTTTATATCCCACATATAAGTGATGTCATGTGACTTTCAACTTTTTCTGTCTTGGTTATTTTGCTTAGCATGATCATCTCGAGGTCCATCCTTGTTGTCTCTTTATCTTTTCATTGTACCTTTTAAAAGATTTCTTGAGATTTGTTGAGCACCTTTTTATCTTCTATCCATTCTCTTCAGTTTATCGTCATATTTTAAAAATTTTTTCTCTGAATTTACCTTTGTATTGTTTCCTGTTTTTGTTTCGTGCATTCAGTAGCTTTTATTCTGATTATTAATTTTACTTTCTTTGAAGTTTTATCCAGCTCCCTTCATTGCCTCATTCCTTTTTTCTGTTTGTATTTTGGGTGTCTCATATTAGAGGCTTTTTCTCAAATATCTGGTAATCTTTTTCGCTATATGTTTATATTTTCAGACAAATTGGAAGCTCTGTGTGCATGGAATATGCTTTTGACTGATAGGTCACTCATTGCTGGCCCATTTCATACGAGAGACCTTTACTATCGGTATTGATAGGTCTTTTCTCTTTGGTCAGATTGCTCCTGCCTGGTAATTCAAAGCCTAGCTGCTATTTTGTTGAGAAGGCCCTGTGAAGATGGGAACATAGGGATATTTAGTGAAGGGGGCTATAAGCTCATATATTTAATGCACTATTATTGAATGTTTTCACCATGTATTTGTTTACTTTTTCAAGAAAAGCACATTTTTGAAAACTTAGGATCTCAGTCTGTAAAAAGTGGGAATAAATCATGAAGGTCATGTGGTGAATTTATTCACCAAATCCGGAGTTAGGTCACTTATTCTTGAAGGAGATAGAGATACTTTTAAGAAAAGTAAAAGTATAATGGTGATTGTGAATTTATGGAACTATAACATGATTAAATTTTGGATGATAGAGATAGGGCAGGGATTATTTGACAAAGGAACGTCGGTGGAAATCAGTTACTATATTTAAAAGGTTAAAGATAGCTGCCATGCTCTCTTACAAAACAAACTTTGGTGGCATTTACCATAAGAGACAAACTACCAAACTTGATTATTAGTTTTAAGTCAGTATGGCATTACCTATTGTATATTTTCAAGAATGAAGCAAGCAGCTAGCAGATTAATTTAAACTACGGTGAAATGAGAATTTGGGACAGAGTGAAGGACAATTAATAAAGATATTTCCAGTCTATGATATATAATGCTTTACTCTTTGCAAGCTCTAGGTGCTATAAGAGTTAAAAGTTGAAGCTGAAAAATCTGTAAAACACTCTGAAAATCTATACTTTTTTATGTCATTGCTCTTCAGTGCTTAGAGGTTCTCAAGAAAGTGAGTATCTTATATACCGTTTGTGCTTAATATTTAATTACAGTGAGTGTACAGAAGATTAGCTGTCTCAAAGATTCTTTTGAAATCAGATTGCACATCAAAACTGCATTGTGCCCTGCTAAGTAAGCAAATTTAAGAAAGAGGAGAAGGTAATGTCAAGACTTATTGCAAAATGAACAAATAAAGGAATAGGATTTGCTTGGTGTTCAGCCTATTAAAGCATGACCAAATGTTAGCCTTCATTTGTCAACTTAAATGTTTTTCTAAAATTTACAAAGATTAAGTCTATGGAAAGTATCCATTAGCCAGTACAGTATTTGAACCTGAGAAAGAAATTAAGCAACATGAAAATGCTAAATAGAATATATTAATAGTTCAGTTTCTCATAGTGATTAATTACCACATAAATATGGATATTAGTAATTCAGATACAGATATCTGTTGCCTTTTCTGTTATTTTTCTGATTACAAAATTAATACGTGTATTTTTGCTCCCTGATACTTGAGGTTTTAAAAGCTCAGAGGTTAACTTCTTCACAATAGCTAGACCCCCAAATACAACGTACACAGAAGCATTTCTAGTCCTCAGGGATTTCTCCCTTCAAAATTAAAAAAAAAAAAAGTAAAAATAAATTTTGAAATATCCAAGAGTTCAGTCTCAAATAGTCAGGGGTGGAGATTAGGTAGCTTGGAACCTGAATTGGACTTTCTGGAAATAAGGAACACTGGTGATAATCTCGGGCCGTGCAACAGAGTTCACAAGTGGTTGAAACTGGAATGACAAGGAGCCAGCAGGCTTTGTGGAGGGGCAGGGATTGCCCTGAAGCCAGAGTTCTATACTGACAGTGTGTTAGTATGTTGAGCTTTGAAACAGCAGTGAGGAGAACCTGAATCGAAGAACCCCTCCCCTGAGCTAAAATCTTCCAGAGACAGACACACACACACACACATACACACACACACACACACACACTGGCTGAAGCAGAAGAAATGATCTCACAAGACTGATAGATTATAATCAAGCATAACCTATTAAAGACTACCAAGTCCAGATAAGGCCAGCCACTATGAGTAAGAACCAACAGATGTTAAATTTAGACCCTAAAGAATGCAGATGTTGGAATTGAATGCAGAATGTGTGAGAGCTGTGTATGAACTATGAAATGACAAAAGTGAGTTTCGAAAAAATTATAGGGACTAAACAGATAAACTGCCAGATAGAATTTCTAGAAATAAAAAATGTAATTGCTAAGAACAAAACAATGGAAAGTTTGGAGTACAGCCATAATTGAGTAACTGACATCCTTTTATCATAAACAACTACAACCTTATTCAGCAAACACTTGATGGCTTTCATACTTGAGAGAAAAGAAATTCATGTGGTGACCTCTGCATTCAGTTGGGCTTTCTGCCTGGGAGCACTTCAAACTGCAGCAGAGAGAAGTGAGACCCAAAGAGAAAAAAGTGTGGGATGGGAGAAATGAAAGCAGAGTTAAACATTTATGGCTCAGATGGCTGGAATCTCACAAGACTACAGAGTACCAAAGAAGAGGAAGC
>NW_011888889.1:2381529-2389252 GCF_000151845.1 Pteropus vampyrus | reverse complement strand
TTTTTTTTTTTTTTACTTGGCAGAGAGTCAGCCTTATTGTTCCAGTCAAGCCTTCAGCTGATTGGATGAGGCCCACCACATTAAAGAGGGCAGTCCGCTTTACTCAGCCTACTGATTTAAATGTTAATCTCATTTAAAAACACCCTCCTTGAAAACACCCAGTATGTTTGACCAAATATCTGGCTACTCCATAGCCCAGTCAACATAACACAAAAAATTAACCACCACAATACCTTTGTAATATTTCCATCCCATCCAGGGACAATTATTTTGGTTATCTCAAGATGTATGGCTTTCATTATCCAGGCTATACTACTTAACAGAAGGTGTTTTCTAGGCCCTACATATATATTGTTGCTTTTAAGAATGGGAATTTTTCCCATTAGATTTTTGTAGTCAGGCACTTAACCGAACTCTTTGTAGTTCTGATATTGTTTTAATTGATATCTTGGAGTTTTCTGGTAGACAATCATTTTATATGCAAATGATGGGAAATGTGTCCTTGCCATTCCTGTATTGTTGCTCTTATTTCTATTTCCTGTATTATTGCATTAATCATAGCTTCCAGAACAATGTAAAATACTAATAGCAATAGCAGAAATCTTTTGTCTCCCTGTTTTAATGGGATTATCTCTAATGTTTCAAATTAAGCATAATATTTTGCTGTTGATTTATGATAAATACTTTATCTTGTTAAGAAAGAATCCTTTATTTCCTGGATTTGAAAGAATCTGGGAAATGAGTGTTGAATCATCTCAAATACCTTCTCAGCTCCCATTGACATGATCATACCACTTTTCCCATTTGACCACCAGATGTGGCCTTCTTTATAGGCTTCCTAATATTAAATTATTCTACATTATTATAATAAATGTTGATCGTGGTAGCACATTCTCTTCACTTCCTGGTCTTAAACAAATTAACTTCCTTGTATCAGATGACTTATCTCTAAATTGAGGCTAAAAATTGTATCTCTTCCATCTTATACAGATCAGATGAGATGATTCACATAAATTCAAATAAAAGAAGTTCCTAGCACAATGTCTGGTACATAGTATATTCAGCTAATAGTACCATTATTGTTATTAACCAAGAGGCTTGACTATGGTTTGAATGGGGAAACTTGTATTTCCTTTAGGATTTTTTATATTCATGGGTGATATGTTCCTCATATTTCCTTTTAAAAATATAAAATGGCATTTAAAAAATGTTTATGTATGAATCATGGGAAGGAACAATAAAAAGTTATTCTCTCACCTTATTTTAAAACTGTTATTTGCCTCCTTGAAGGTCAAATACTAACTCTATATTCCTGGGCAGGGCTGGCATCATGGTCATGTGACCAGTGCAGTTGCACAAAGGCCCACAACACTTGTGGTTTAATGTTTTGCGGTCATCATCTTGAAATTCTTAACAACATTATCTTTGAAGTTTTGTAAGTGAAGTCAGTGGGACAATGGAGCTTGTGCAGGGGCTTGGAGCCTCTGCTCACAAACAGTTCTCCTTCCTACTCCCTTGGATGGGTTCTTGGCCATCCCCTTCCTTTCCCAGTCTCAACCTCCCCAGCCCTGCCCAGTGACTGCCTTCACTCTCAAACCCCCTTGCAGGGGCCTGGGTGCAGATATGAATAGGAATGGGGAAGGGTACCCACAACCCACGGAGTCTTGAAGCAGAGCATGGTAGAGCTCATCCTACCCTAGGCTGGCAGTGCCATGCTGCATCAGTTGGCAGCCATCCAGAAGCCACAACTTGGTGGAGACAAGCCTTTCATCCACTCCTAAGCCAAGTACTTAGAGCTTTCTAACATGGAGACTGCAATACCCTTGGGAGTTATCTGTCCACTGTGGGTTGGGGTATTAGGCTTGTGGGAGGCAGAGATGACTTCCTGAGGATCCAGTTCCCCCAGCTGGATCATGGTTCATCAGGTCAGCAGCTGGCATGAGAGGGAACCTGGCATCTGTCAGGCCTGAGCAAATGCATGTGCATTCTGAGTCATGGGATGGGATCCCAGGGCACCCCTGACAGTCCACATTCATTTTGCAAGTATCCCCATGCCCAAAGGAACATACCTGGCTTGCTTTGTGCTGGATGAATCCTCTCCCTCCTTCCAACCTTAAGGAGTCTGACTTGTGAAGCCTCTTCTGACCAAATGGAAGCACTTTCACAGCTGTGCCTTGACATATGAATTTTTAGTGATACCACATAGGAGTTAAGTGCTCTGAAATTTGCACTTAAAACTGGCTTGCACAATATAAAGATGAATGGTAAAGTCATGCTAATAATTAAAATTTTTTAATTTTTATTTATTTAAAATGATATTGAATAGCAAATAAAAAAAGGTCATGACAAGTAGAGAAAGCGAGATCATGGAAGAAAAAAGCTTATATTTTAATATCTTAGCATTTTTTCTGCTTTTTTGAACAAAGAGCCCTGTATTTTCATTTTGCACTAAGTTCCAAAAATTAATGTAGCCACTTCTTCCTGGGGATATGAAAATATGAGCTAGTGAGCAAGGGTGTCTGTTGGTTCAGTGGGATACAGGATGGTAAGAAACAAATGAAAAAGTGTAATATTTTATGCTATTTGGAAGCAGATACGGATTTTCTCAAAATTACAATGGAGAAAATGGTTTTTGTATTAGAAAACTAAGAGAAAAGAATATTAAGATGATAAATATACTGCTCGTGACACCCAAAGTATATGGCAACAACAAAACATTAAGCTCTAGGAGAATTTGATGTCAGCAGAGCAGTTATGATGACCTGTCTGAATTGATTTCTTAGGTTTCATCAATATGATTTAGGGACTCTACTTAACCAAATTCCAAATCGGTTCACTTTAAAAAGGTACAAAGTTAACTTTATAACTCCAGCAGAATGTAAATTCATATATAATAGCAAGATGTGATAACATTTTTTTATTTTACATGAGGCAGAAACTATTTTGGTAAAAATGGTATTTAAAGGACATACAGAACATTCCCTCAACTACTACAGCTGAGTAGAACGGGCAAATGACTAACAGAGAATCCAGTCTTGGGACATTAAGGAAGGAAATGATGAATGACAACTGCAAAGAAATAAATGCAAGAACTAGCAAATAATGATATCGACTTTGTCTTTAATATGCCCGATGCTGGAAAGAATACTGGTCACCTTACATTTCAGTAATAAATAGACACATCATCATCTTCAAACACAGAAGAATGAGGAACAATTCTTTAAAAGCTACTGAAATGGTTCTCATATCCTAAACTTCAGCAGCTTTTAAAGAATTGTTCCTTATTCTCATGCAATGTCTTGCTAGAGGCATTTTCATTCAAGATGACTATTTCAATAGCACTTTTGAAAAAGCAATTTCTGAGGTTCTCTGTACTTGAGATCCTGATACCAATGTCTCATTGAGGTGATTCATGAAAATTTTCAATTAGATTCCTATGGTATTTTTAAAAATCAATTTAGTTTCTACCTTTAAACAAATGAATCAGTGTTGTCATTCAGAGGGGTGCGGACTTGCATAATTATAAAGTTAAATGATCCTTGAATAGAATTGAGAAAATGGGGCAAAGAAGACATATCGATTTCAAAAAGGATAAATTGGACAATAGGCATAAACAGGTGAAATATATTTATCCCAACCATTCAGATAGCATGGTTAAGCAGAGGCTCTTGAGTAAGACTCCCCAAGTTCAAATCCTCACTCTGTCACTCCCTACCTTTGTAGTTAAGCAAGCTTCTTACATTGTTCATGCCTCAGCTTTTTCATGTGTAGGATGAGATAATGATAACAGCTGAATCTTAAGGCTGAGAATTAAATGGAAAATTTCCTGTAAAGCAGAGTTTAGCAAACAATAAATGTCAGTTATTATAATTCCTAAAATGATATCCCAGTTGATTTAGAATCAGTTTATTTGTAACTATAAACTTGACCTTGAAGATTAACACAAAAGTAAAACCTCATGGGCTTTTGGAAAATATTGTGGCACTCAAAGTGGAATAAAAATAGTAAAAAGAAAATATCTTTTTAAAAATTATTTTGGTAAATGCCAAATACTTTAAAGCTATCTTGTACATATTTACTATTTTAACTGTTGTCACCGTCTTCATCTATTGAATTGTCTTGGTTTTCAGGCACCTACTTAACTTTGTTGAATATTTTATGCTGTGCATGTAAAATATATATATAGTCCATGTACCTAGAACTATTTCTGTCTACTAGTTTTCCTTGTTCCCAAAAACAGAAGAGAGGAATGTCTATGGCAGAAAAATTCCACCTTCCTCCCAGCTCCTTCTGCTGATATATCAAGAATTTCAAATTACATATTCATATAATTTGCATTTTCTCACTCTTGGTTTAAAAAAAAATCAAGTAAAATCAAAACCTAAAATATATTCTTTTTACAGCATAAAATTGTTTCTATTGCTCAAAGCTAATTAAAATAAAATCCAGTCATCTTGAAAAAATATAAGTATATTTTAATATATTTCAGATCCCTAGTCATTCATATTCCCACGCGACACCTTACTTTTTAAGTGTAATATTTTCCTTTAAGAAGTGGGAAAGAATATTCTTACTGAAAAGCATTGCTCAATCCTGTCTTTAGCAGAATGCCTGGGTTCTAGTGAATGAATGTATGAATAAATGAATAAATAAACAAAGTAAGGCATATGAAGCTTGAAGAGCAAACTCAGTCTTTGCCTGACTTTGACTTTAACACATTTCCTAAACTATGTCTCTGTCTTCTTATATTAAAACTAATAAATACAGCTAATCACATACTTGAGAGTTTCCTGGTAAAAAACATGTCCCAAAGGCTAAAATCCTTCAGCCTCAATGAGATGAATGTGCCTTCTGTGATAGTAAATGCTGAGAATAGTTAACATATATTTGTCATATATATTATGCATGTAAAATGCATAGTACAGAATATGTATATACCTATGCTGTATATACATAGCTTCTCCATATATGCTGGGCACTAGGCTAAGCATTTTAAAGACTTACAATGGATTACATACCAATAAACTCATTGTAAATTGAAAATCCTGTAAGTCAAAAACGCACTTTATATCCCCAACCTACCAAATATCATAGCTCAGCCAAGACTACCTTAAACGTGCTCAGAACACAATGTCCAAAAAACACTAGCAACACAATAAATACACTAGAGTACCAGCTGTTTTCCCTCGTGATCAGGTGGCTGATGAAGCTGCAGCTCGCTGTCACTGCCCAGCACCACAAGGGTGTATATCGTACCATGCATGGCTAGCTTGGGGAAAGATCAATATTCAAAATTCAAAGTACAGTTTCTGTTGAATGTGTACTACTTTCACATCATTGTAACATCGAAAAACTGTAAGTTGAGCCATTATAAGTCAGAGACTATACATAATCTCATTCATACCCTCAACAGACAGTCCTATGAGGTAATAGATAATATATTTCCTGACTTATATCTGGGACTTACGTAATGCTCCTAAAGTCAAATAGCTGTTAAATATAAAACCAAGATCCAGACGCAAGTTTACCAAATTCCCAAGCCAATCTCTTAACTGCTGTTATAGATTACCTACTGTAATGCAAGAACATGGAAGTGGACAGTGACCAGCTCCTGGAAGAGGTGTTAGTGACAGGCTACGGTTTGGTGGGAAATTGAGGCTTCTGAGTCAGTGCTGCTGAGCAGATTTGAGAGAGGTTGTGATCATGTCGGCATGAGGGAAAGATGGAATATTACAATAGTAAACTAGGGGAAGGGAGGGCTGAGGTACTGCTCTATATCTAGGGTCATATAATTTATCATACAAACTAGGACACTTGAAAGTGAAAGGGAACCTCTATTCATAATTACATCAAGGTAACACCACAAACCGGGGCTGTCCAGGGTGAACTAGGATGTACAGTGACCTTTTCCATGTCCCTCTCTTGCTAACTTTTCCTCTTTTATTCTTTTTTCTTCCCTCTCTCTTATTTTCTCTTTTCTCTCCCTCTTTGTTCTTCCTATGTCTCTCACTGGCTCTTTCCCTGTAACTTAAGTGGCAATAATTTGCCATGATTGCCAAGAACCGGGATGCTCACTAAGTGTCTCATATTTAAACTTATTTAGAAAAATGCTACAATACTTCCTTTGCTGCTATGTTACTTATCTATCACATGACAAATTAAGTCAAAATACAGTGACCTAAGAACACATTTATTATCATAATTTCTGAGAGTCAGGAATTCAGGAGCAGCTTAGCTAAGTAACCCACCATCGATTCTGCTTTATTCTATTCATTAGAAGTAAGTCACTAAGTCCAGTCCATATTCAAGGAGAGAATTGCCTCCACTTCTTGAAAGAAGGTACGTCAAAGAATTTGTGGACATATTTAAAATCACTATAGCTCCATAATTTTTTCAAACTTTGACTCTTTGATTTAATTTTATCTCTGGGACTTTATCCAAAGAAAACAATAAAATATGAGGAAAATACTATGAGCTAAGCTATTCATGTTATACCAGTAAAAAAATTAGAAAACACACCTAAATATCTAGTAATAGAGTAATGGTTTAATGAATTACAGTACTTCTACAGAAGAAAATATTGTGCAATATTTAAAATTATTCTGAAGCTGGTATAGTAACATGAAAAACATTTGTGATGAAATATTTATGAGAACACGAAACTGTTCTCTCATTTATGCACAAAATAAGAAACCAGATGGGAACATACTAAAATAACAATGGCTGTGCGAACTGGTGAAATCATGGGAGGTTTTTATCCTTCTCTGTTTCCAAAATTTCTGTTACGTATTGCTCTGTATAATTCTGTATAATTCTGTTATTTTTTTTTTATTTTAAAAGATAATTAAAGATAATACTGACTTTCTAAGTAAGTATTCAGTAGGCATTTATATATTTTTTCCTATGTAGCAGAAAACAGACTGTACTCAGGTTTAGAGATAAGTTTGTTAGGGATTATATTAGTGATGGCAGAAGTCAGGAAGAAATGACACACCCAAAAGTGGTAATTGAGAAGAATTGAATTAAATTAAAGGAAACCAACAGGGTATGGCTGAGCAACCTCAGGAGTTAAGTACTCACCCAGCCCCAGGCTCGAAGAGGTAAAGGGAGAGAGCTTATAGCTCACGGAAGCTGTGATGGTCAGTGATCAGGCTGGGGGTGGCAAAACAAACACTCCCAGGTTATTCTCTGGCCCTCTAAATCACCTGCTCGACTCTCACTAATTGAACCAGCCAGACTACAGAGTGTAAGGCAGTCCTTAGAGATCTTAAGGTGAGCCTTCCATGACATAAAGAAGGGCAGAGAGTGGATCTGGGAGAGTAAATGGAAATTACCAGCATGGCCGATGATTTAAAGTGTGGGAGAATGCTCGGCTTTGGTGAAGAGATTCCAAAGCTCTTGCATACAATTTACACCTTTTCTACTAAAAAATTGACATCAGCAGTATTTGAGGAATATGCATTTCGGCATCAAATTTTTCACATAAACATGGCCAGATATCACACTAGTTATGCACATTTTCATTTTGAAACACAGACTGCCTTCATTTCAAGTCATGGCAATTCAAACCGATTCTTTCATCTGGATGTCTGTATCTCACACCAGGTTTTAAGTATGTTCAGATAGTATCAAACCAGCAGGATATTTTTGATGACACAGGGAACCTCCTTATATACTTATCCTAATTCAAGTAATTTAGCTATACTGTCAACCTCACTAGGGC
>NW_011888889.1:2378381-2381479 GCF_000151845.1 Pteropus vampyrus | reverse complement strand
TGCTATGTTACTTATCTATCACATGACAAATTAAGTCAAAATACAGTGACCTAAGAACACATTTATTATCATAATTTCTGAGAGTCAGGAATTCAGGAGCAGCTTAGCTAAGTAACCCACCATCGATTCTGCTTTATTCTATTCATTAGAAGTAAGTCACTAAGTCCAGTCCATATTCAAGGAGAGAATTGCCTCCACTTCTTGAAAGAAGGTACGTCAAAGAATTTGTGGACATATTTAAAATCACTATAGCTCCATAATTTTTTCAAACTTTGACTCTTTGATTTAATTTTATCTCTGGGACTTTATCCAAAGAAAACAATAAAATATGAGGAAAATACTATGAGCTAAGCTATTCATGTTATACCAGTAAAAAAATTAGAAAACACACCTAAATATCTAGTAATAGAGTAATGGTTTAATGAATTACAGTACTTCTACAGAAGAAAATATTGTGCAATATTTAAAATTATTCTGAAGCTGGTATAGTAACATGAAAAACATTTGTGATGAAATATTTATGAGAACACGAAACTGTTCTCTCATTTATGCACAAAATAAGAAACCAGATGGGAACATACTAAAATAACAATGGCTGTGCGAACTGGTGAAATCATGGGAGGTTTTTATCCTTCTCTGTTTCCAAAATTTCTGTTACGTATTGCTCTGTATAATTCTGTATAATTCTGTTATTTTTTTTTTATTTTAAAAGATAATTAAAGATAATACTGACTTTCTAAGTAAGTATTCAGTAGGCATTTATATATTTTTTCCTATGTAGCAGAAAACAGACTGTACTCAGGTTTAGAGATAAGTTTGTTAGGGATTATATTAGTGATGGCAGAAGTCAGGAAGAAATGACACACCCAAAAGTGGTAATTGAGAAGAATTGAATTAAATTAAAGGAAACCAACAGGGTATGGCTGAGCAACCTCAGGAGTTAAGTACTCACCCAGCCCCAGGCTCGAAGAGGTAAAGGGAGAGAGCTTATAGCTCACGGAAGCTGTGATGGTCAGTGATCAGGCTGGGGGTGGCAAAACAAACACTCCCAGGTTATTCTCTGGCCCTCTAAATCACCTGCTCGACTCTCACTAATTGAACCAGCCAGACTACAGAGTGTAAGGCAGTCCTTAGAGATCTTAAGGTGAGCCTTCCATGACATAAAGAAGGGCAGAGAGTGGATCTGGGAGAGTAAATGGAAATTACCAGCATGGCCGATGATTTAAAGTGTGGGAGAATGCTCGGCTTTGGTGAAGAGATTCCAAAGCTCTTGCATACAATTTACACCTTTTCTACTAAAAAATTGACATCAGCAGTATTTGAGGAATATGCATTTCGGCATCAAATTTTTCACATAAACATGGCCAGATATCACACTAGTTATGCACATTTTCATTTTGAAACAGACTGCCTTCATTTCAAGTCATGGCAATTCAAACCGATTCTTTCATCTGGATGTCTGTATCTCACACCAGGTTTTAAGTATGTTCAGATAGTATCAAACCAGCAGGATATTTTTGATGACACAGGGAACCTCCTTATATACTTATCCTAATTCAAGTAATTTAGCTATACTGTCAACCTCACTAGGGCATGCTCCTTGTGTTTGGTTTGGCTTTTTGCTCACTCTGTAACCATCACCTATCAGAATACCTCAGACACGGGAAGTCATCAAAATATGTTGAATGAATGAATGGACTTATTAAAGGACTTTCACACATTGCTTTCCCAATTTATTTGTTTAGGAAATAAATACCCTCAAGAAATGTCAGTGAATTTAAGTAACTTGTTTAAGATCAAAGAGCTAGTATGTGGCAGAACTGGAATTCACAGGTTTTTCAGTTGGAACCCCCTGAGGAAAACCGAACTATAACATTGGTACTTCAGTTATTTCTAAAAATCTAACCTGAGATATGACCATGCTCTTGCAATGCAAATGTGATACAACATCACCTTCTCTTCAATGTCCCTGGACATAAATATAATGCTCTTCTGAATAAGGATGTTTCATTATATAGTTTGACATAAATGTACTTTTTATTCTACATGAGTGAACATTATAGTATAATAATCCCACATTCCACTATTTATTTAAGATCGAAGCTTCTGTACTATTCTTCAGTCTCACAGGTGGTACCTCTAATCATATGGATTTCGAACCCTCAACCACTATATTGAGTTTTGAAAAACAAAACCCCATATTGTCTCATATTCCAGATATAAAGGTTATTGATATTCCACTGCCAACCTAGCATTTCATAGCATGACCCATTGTCAAAGAGACTGAAATATGAGTAAATGGAGGAAGGTTTTATCAACTAGAGAAAAAAAAAAACAAAGAAATACTTCACAATCTGCTACGTATTACTCGAAAATAATTATAGACTCAAAAACTCCGAGGTATAAGACATAATTTACACTGAATAAATTCTAGCTAATAGAAGAATCCCTAAAGATCAAAATTTTTTCTAATACAAATCTGAAGCCAACATGCCTTTTTTGTTAAATGTGATCATTAAATATTTATTTTTCATTTTGCCTGCTCTTTTTGAAGGCTTGAGAAAACCCTGGTTAGATTTTTTCCCCCTTTTATAATTATAAACTGCAATGTGAGCTTGATCTCTAAGTTATATTGAAAATCCTTGACAACACTTGGAACTAGTTATTAAGCATTAATTTTTTTATAATTTCTTTTCAAGAAAAGAGTGTGTCTTGAACCAGAGCCAAATAGGGTTTGTACAGACTACTGGGTAAGACCCATTAATTCCATCTCCTCCCACATATGCCATACAGAAAATCTAGCATGACTAATCCAGCCTATACCTTGAGAGAGACAGAGCTGAATATAACCAATTACTGTTTGGGTGCCCCAAAGATTATCTGATCGACCAACAGAACAGAAAGGGTCCTGATGGCCACTGGATGAAGAATTGTCTTGAAGCAAGAATTGTCTTGCTTCAAGGCAAGTTATCCAGGAATAAAGCTTGTATCTCCAAGCACTGTTAGTTGAAAAGCTAAATAGGAATTTGAGTATAGTATTCTGCTAAGTTTAACCCTGCATATCTTTTGAAAGCAATCATTTGTGCACAAGCGTCAGA
>NW_011888889.1:2373461-2377101 GCF_000151845.1 Pteropus vampyrus | reverse complement strand
CAGTAAATTATAACATAAAATTGTACAATTATAATTAATTATAATTAGTTACAATTATATGTAATTTGTCATGAAGTTATAATTTATAATTGGCTTGGTTAAGCTGATGGTTGATGCTACTGAAATCTCTGAAAAGATGTCAGAAGTGCACTGCCTGGTGTGTGCCTGCCATCTAGTGGCTAGATACATTAATACTATCTTAGAGATCGCAGAGTGCTTGAAAGGCAAGGTTGGCCAGAGTTTTTCCTACTTTAGCAATTTTTCCAATGTTTTGACCCAACTAACCATACATTGCTTAGGCCTTTGAAATTATATTGCATTATATTATATTCCATCCTAGGTTAACTGCAAACTACAAATCTCTGAGAGCCAGAAAGTGTCTTAGCAAATTCCCTAAACCAAATCCCCTTTCTAAAACAGAAACATGTGGTTTGGGCATGCTGTCATTCTCCCACAGAGAATATATTTGCCCCTATTGTAAAAGTGCAATTCACGCTGGAGTCATTTGATATGGACTGCTGACTTCCAAAGGGATTGTCTCCCAAAAGAGTGATAAGCTGAGTTTTAAGAAAACAAAGAAAAAGGATTGATCAATATTTTTACATAAGACCACGCTAGTAAGGATGGGAGTTGTAAGTAAAAGAGCAAATCCAGACCTGTTTCATTCCTTCAGTCCTTGTAAATTTAGAAGTCAGCATTTGTTAAGTACCATACACTGATAGCAAAGTCAACACAATTTATCAAATATCTGAGAGTAATAAAATTGACCTAATACTTCAAAGATGCAATATTTCCCTCTAAGAACACTTTCAAAAGGAGGGGAAGGCTATCAAGCAAGCGACCTTATAAAGTTTCTGGTAGATGATCTGGCTGAAAAGATGAAATGAGGTTGGTATAGGAAGCAGGAATGGTGGTCCAGACTCCCTAGGGACAGGGTGGGTCTGTGGGCCTGGTTGGTATGCTGTTCTTGATTAGCATTACAAAAGGGAGTAAGTGAATTTTAAATTTGGATCCGGAAGTAAGAAACTTGGAGTATTCTAATGGCAAGATAGATTTGAAATTTGGGGACTGAAGAATCTGGAGGACTGGTTCAAAGTTGATCTTGGCTGGAGGAAAAAGAGCAAGATCGAGTTTCCTTCATGGGAGAGGGATCTGATAACAGGGGTTTTGAAATTTTGAGAAGTTAATGATTTGGATAAACTATTGAGTGAATGGAGCATCCAGGTAGAAGGATGGGATTAGCAGGGTTCTAAGGGACTGGGTGGGCCGGGCCAGGGGGCCTTTCTCCTCTTCTGAAATGCTTCCTTCGCCCTCCCACCCACCTGGCCATCCCTTTCCCTTTCTCCTTAGTGTTTTCCCCTCCCTCCTTTGCTGTGGCTGACTCTTTTTCATAAATGACTGTAGCAGTTTTATCAAAATTATTGTATGAGATTCATGATTTGCTGTAAATACTGAATATCTAAAATTGGTGAGTTGAACCTCCTTTACTTCTCTAAGTATAAAGAGTAAGTCTCTAGTGAAATTTCTTAATTGTCCATGACCTTCAAATTGTTTCCCTGTTGACACACATGGAATGAGTAATGAAAAAAACCAATGGCTCTCTATTCCTAAAAATCATTCTTCCACTTTCATCGAAGCCGAATATCTAGAGGTTGGCTACTTACTAGAGCTTACATGTGTACATGCATGCTTATGCCAATCTAATTAGTGACTGTGCAGTGGTAAAATCCTGTTATCACATGGCTTTTGAGAGGATTCTTCCTGACCTCAACTTTTTTTCATGATAAAAGTGATACCCTTGCAGAATTCAGTAACCGTAGAACTCTTAAAATGGCTAAAAATAGGTTGCAATTATTTCACATTTATTATAAATTTGAACAATGAACATTTTAGATAAGTAATAAAAATGTAGCCTCCTGCAAAAAAGTTACACCTGCATATTCTTCCAGAAAGATAAAAGATGTGAAAACAGTGTGGAATGCTATTGCATTTCTGGCCTCGAAACCATGTAAGACTGTTAGAAGACAAGCAGCACAGGGCACTGTAGCATCTACTCTCTAAAGAGGCACAATTTGCAGTTTCTTCCACTGTGGGAAATTGGATCCCTTACTTTTCATTCCTTAGTGTCTTGAGTGACCTTCAACCATAAATTTGTTCATCTTTGTGAGGGTATTTCAGTAGAGACTTTTTTTCTTTTAGTCTCTTCTGATTGGGATCATATAGTTGACATCCATCGGAAAAATTAAGATTTCCAAGGAAGTTATGTGTTTATACTAATCTACTGTACCAGGTAGTCAATAGAGGGCAAAATGTGCTACACCAAAATAAAGTGATTCGCTGGGACAGAAATTTTCTCATAGCAATTGTTTCAAGCCCACAGAAACGTGACTGTCACTTTCTATGCGTTTGTGAATAGAAGTGCAAAGAGATTTGGGATATGTGTGGAATACAGTAGCTGTTTCAGGAGAGATTAGCTTGCTGTTTAATCCAGTCACAGAAAGAGAACAGATTAGAGCTTAGATTTCTTTGACTAAATTTATGCAAATCAGTACTTTTATTTTACTTCTTTATCTTTTGATTCTCCACATGCATATGAAGTAATTTTATTCAACATGGTGGTATAAATGTGTACGTATTAAGTTAATAATTGTTAAGTAAAATTGTGCCCATTATACATACTAATTATATATGTATATGTATGTAGGTACATATGTATATATGTGTATGTGTGTATCAGATACACTACATTTACTGAGTTGTTTCCTTGCAGAATCAGGTGAATTCATAATCAAATCTCAGAAGCGTTCGTATTTTTTCCGTTTCGGCCATCATAAAACTAGAGCTTTGGTCTAATTACCTTTAGGATCCCTTCCAGGATTTTCAGCAACCACCTCAGAACCAGCTCTGTGCTAAGTTTAGCACCGCCGCCACATAAGAAAACACTAGTGCAGAATGGGCTGGAAAAGAGGACACGGAAGGAATTCCCGACACTTTGGAGGGGACAGTAGGAATGGTTACTCTTACAATCACCAAATAACAGAAAAGTTCAAAATCTCAGAGGAAATAATTTGTGTTTCTAACTCCAGTGGTCTCTGGATTCAAAACCAAAAGTGCTTCTTCCTCACTTCCAGCACCTTCCACGCCAGAAGACGGCTCCGCACCCTTCTTAGTGGCGCCTTCCGGCTTCCCCCCAAAAGCAGTAGAAAGTAGCTTCCCCACCCAAACCCCAGTTTCTCAGGACGGAAAAGCAGCCCCGCGCTCGCCGCCCTCCGCCTGTTTACCGGGAGCCACAAGTGGAAGCGAGAATTTTCCAAGCAGGCGCAGGGAGGGACCTTGGCCTCGGCGCCTAAACTTGCCTCGGACGGGTGAGGGATCCCGTCTGCGACAGGCAAGCTCCGGGGTCTTGTGTCACCTCCCGTCCCCCGGGGCCTCTCTGCGCAAAGTGTGGCCGCTCGGGCTCCCGACTGGCCGGAGCTGCGGGCGCCCTCGTCCCTAACCCTTCACCCCGACCTGCTCCACGGCACCCGCCTCCTCCGGTACGCCCCGAATCGAAGATCCAACCGGGAGGCGAAAGGTCAAGGTGGGCGTCCTCACTCGCCGCCGGGCGCCGCTCAGCTGCCCAGCGGGAAGCGCGCGGTGG
>NW_011888889.1:2371410-2372977 GCF_000151845.1 Pteropus vampyrus | reverse complement strand
CGACCGGCCGCATCTCTCCCCGCGGGCACCGCGGCCGAGGCCACGGGGCAGCCTCCTCCCACTCGCACTCCGCTCGCGACTCCCGGCTTACCGTGTCACCTCTCCCCCAACGCACACGCTGGGCAGCACCCCTGCCGCCTTCCGCTAACCACCGGCGCCGCAGCCACACCCCCTGCCCCTTCAGGACCGTACCCCCGAGAACTGTGGCCCCCGCTGCTGGCCGAGGCTGGAGGTTTTCAAGCTGGGCCCGGGCTCCGAGCGGCGCGGGACCGGCGCGGGGGTTGGCGGCCTCGGCCTCTAGTGTCAGACCTATCTATCCCTCCCTGGTTGTCCTTAACCCACTTTTTAAAAATGTGTGACATCACTTAGGGGCGTTTTTTGCTGCCTTTATGATTTGAGGATTGCCAGTTGGACACTTTCTAGTTAAAAGGAGGTGGCGGTGGGGATGAGCTACTAGAAAGTATTTTCGAAGACATATGCCCAATTTAGATTTTAAAAGAATGGAAGGAGACGAAAAAGAAAAGGTGATCATCTGAGGTTTTTTTTTCATCTAGAAAGCCAAATGGCTCAAGACCAAATTTTAGACTCTTGAATTGTTGGGCAAGGTACTTTCAATGCTGAAGATTTCAAAAAATAAAAAGTTGATTATGCACAATTCGGAAATACAATTATGTACCTTAATGTCAACATATTTTTGCCTTCGGAGGTTTTGTGAAAAGCTGGTCTGTGTTATAAGAAAAGGTGTTTGCCAATGACTTGTGAACGTTTCTTGTGTTTGGTGTTCCACCTTTAAAAGATGTCTACATTTTTTGCCCTGCGGAGCACTAGCTAGCCTTAGGTGGCACAAGGAGAAAGATTAAATATTGGCCTGTTTAGTTGAACCTTCTCAACTTAAGCATTTCCAAAATTTCAAGATTCAGGTATAGAATCTTGTATAAAGCCATCTCACCTAAAAAGTTGCCCCTTGTGAGAAACAGTCAAATAATGCACTTAAATAATTAGTGACATAACTTTTAAGAGAATTGAAACTAACTTCTCATTTCATGTAATTTTTAAAGTTGACACTATTCCTTTAGTGAATTTAGAAACAATATTTCTAAACAGTACAAAAAATAGTGTTCTTTAAAAAGGATTGGGTTGTACTAAAATCATGAAGACAGTGCATCTAAATACACGATATTACAGTCATCTAAAATGTATAGGAAGAAAGTTTTCAGAAACACATAGTTTTTGTTTTAACTGTTCGTATTAAACTAGCTTGCTTTATTGAGATATACTGTGTATGTTACATAACAATTATGAACCTTTATGGTATTTTATTCCTCCGCCCTTAAAAACCGTTAAAAGCAATGATCGGTTTCAAGAAATGTAACTGGCGCAAATGAGGGAAGTAGCAGAAGGCCTTGATTATCAAAACAGATGGCTTATTCTCCTATATTATCACATTAAGCTAAGAAGCTTAGCCTGATAATCTGTCTCATGTCCATCAGGAGGAAGCATGTGAAGGCAGGGAGAGCTTTTCTTAACCTTACAGTTACCCTTGCCCGTGGCTGAGGTGCTACATTGG